>NW_027455610.1:395000-530620 GCF_040206685.1 Ascaphus truei
ATATATAAATATATATATATGTTCTTCAGTATTTATTGATACCTTTTTTTTATTTGGACCAACAATTTGTGTCATGGGACAAGCTTTCAAGAGTTTTCCTCTTCCTCAGGTCAAGCAATACCATAAATATATACGCACATAAACATGCGCACACAGTGTATATGTTTGCGTGTGCGCATGTTTATGTGTGCGTGTGCGCATGTTTGTGTGCGTGTGCATATGTGTGCGTGTGCGCATGTATATGTGCGTGTACGCATGTATACGTGTGTGCATGTTTGTGTGTGTATATATGTGCGTTTGCGCATGTTTATGTGCGCATGTATACGTGTGTGCATGTTTATGTGTACGTGTGTGCATGTTTATGTGTGCGTGTGCGCATGTTTGTGTGCGTGTGCGCATGTATGTGTGCGTGAGCGCATGTATGTGTGTATGTGTGCGTGTGCGCATGTATACGTGTGTGCATGTATGTGTGCGTGTGCACGTGTATGTGTGCGCGTGCGCATGTATATGCGTGCGTGTGCATATATATCTGTATCATACAAACACTCACAAAGGGGGTAAGCGCGGCCCTCCTACCCCAGCCGCCAAAGCTCCCTTACCCCCTCGCCGCTCCCTTCCCCCCCCCCCGCCCGCTCCCTTACCCCCCCGCCTGCTCCCTTACCCCCCCCCCGCCCGCTCCCTTACCCCCCCGGCCGCCAACTCCCCAGCCGCTGGGGGGCCAAGCAGCCTCGGATCTGCGCCAGTCCCACTCTCCACCACCTCTCACTCCCGTTGTGTGTGTGTGTGTGTGTGTAGGGACATTTTACTCCTGCCAACAATTTGTGCCTCACTTTCACCCCACCCTACCCCTGCCCTTCACCCCCCTCTACCCCTGCCCTTCACCCCCCCTACAACCCCTGCTCTTCACCCCCCCTAACCCTGACCTTCACCCACCCCTACCCTTCACCCACCCCTACCCCTGCCCTTCACCCCCCCTACCCCTGCCCTTCACCCCCCCCCCCCACGCCTGCCCTTTGACTGACGCACGCACACACCCTGACTGACGCACTCACACACCCTGACTGACGCACGCACGCACCCTGACTGACGCACGCACACACCCTGACTGACGCACGCACACACCCTGAGTGACGCACGCACAGACCCTGACTGACGCACGCACACACCCTGACTGACGCACGCACACACACCCTGACTGGCGCACGCACACAAACCCTGACTGGCGCACGCACACAAACCCTGACTGGCGCACGCACACAAACCCTGACAGCCACACGTACACACACTGACAGCCGCACGCACACACCCTGACTGACGCACGCACACACCCTGACTGACGCACGCACGCACACACACTGACGCACGCACACACTGACTGACTGACGCACGCACACACACACTGACTGATTGACGCACTGACTGACACACACACATACATACTGACGCACGCACACAACCCCTCACAGCCGCATGCACACAACCCCTCACAGCCACACGCACACATACACAGACTGACGCGCGCACACACACACACACACACACACTGACTGCTGCACACACACACACACACACACACACACACACACACACACACACACACACACTGACACACACACACACACACACACACACACACACACACACACACACACACACACACACACACACACACTGACACAAACAAACACACACACACACACACTGACACACACACACACACACACACACTGACACACACACACACTGACTGACACACACACACACACACACACTGACTGACGCACGCGCGCACACCCACACACCCACGCGCACACACACACAGACTGACGCGCGCGCGCACACACACAATGAATGGTACACACACACACACTGACACACACACACACACACACACACAGACACACTGACACACACACACACACACACACACTGACTGACACACACTGACTGACACACACACACACACTGACTGACACACACACACTTACTGACGCACGCGCGCGCACACCCCCACACCCACACACTGACTGAATGACTGACTGACTGCCGCACGCACACACTGACTGACTGAGGCACACACACATGCACACACTGTCTGTGTGTGTGTTTGTGTTTCTGCGTCAGACTCACTGACGCGCGCGCACACACACTGACTGACTGACGCACACACAATGACTGACGCACACACACTGCATGAAGCTGTAAAGGAGGGAGGGGGGGAACTGGATTGATGTGAATGGGGGACAAACAGAGAGAGGGGGAGTGGTGAGGAGAGAGAGAGGAGCGGGAACATTACATCCCGGGCAACGCCGGGTCTCTCAGCTAGTATAAAATAAACGTAAAGAGAGGGTGCATACCATTCAATGATGGATACAAAAAAAGGAACAACAGGACAGTCACTCTTATACTCCCAGAAAGTGAATATATATATATCATTTACGTGAATCACTATCCGTATTTGAAGTGTGTGTGTATATAAATATATATATACATACAAATGAGCATACAGTAATATTTCCATTTGCTATTTGCCTTGCTATGGAGGGTTTTTGTCACTTTTTTACTCACATAACTTCCCATATACATACATATATAATATATATATATATATATATATATATATATATATATATATATATATATATATATGCAGTGGAAGTGTATTGTGTGTATTTACCTACACACTCACTCCACATTTCAGTAACATACATATACATCTAAATAATATTCACATATACACGTTTGCTATAAATGGAATTATTACAATTTTACATTATATACACGTGCAATGAATGGAATAAACACTGTAATATAAGTTTGAAATCGCCTATCCGAGCTGCTATGCATGGCTGATCCCTTTTCTCCAGCTTCCTTGAATGTACTACTGTATGAGGAAGATCATGTGACCAGATGCTAGTGCACGTTTAGAGAGAGGGAGGGCAGTGCTGACAAAGGGGTGTGCCTGGGTTTGTGACAGGCCATGAAGGGGCAGTGCCTTAGCAAATGCTTGTTAAAATAGAATACAAGAAAATTGGTCTTTCAAAGTTGTTTTTTTAAAAACAGAAAATGCTAAAAGTATTATTTCTTACTACAGAACTGATTTATTAAAAAAAACACACATGCAGGATATAGACTGAACTGCAGCTTTAAGATCAATCAGTCTAAATCAGAAGCCCTCAATATTAATCTACCAAAAGAAGTTGAAAAACTGATTGACCTCAATTTTCAGTTCAAATGGCAACCCTCCGCTATCAAATATTTAGGGGTTTATCTCACAAGGGAGTACAAAACTTTATATAAAGCAAATTTCCCCAAGATCATAAAGACGCTGGGGGAGGATCTCCGAACCTGGATGAAGGGGAGCATCTCATGGATTGGGAGGATACATAGCGTGAAAATGAATCTCCTCCCAAAGATGCTATATCTTTTCCAGAGTCTCCCTATCCCTTTGGTGCAGGCGGACATCCTCTCCCTCCAGTCAAAAATTATAAAATTTATTTGGAACGGGAAAAACCCAAGAATTGCTAAAGGAATATTAAAACGTCCCATTCATCCTGCGGAGGGTGAGCGGTGCCTTGCTTGCAGGCCTACTATAAAGCAGCCCAATTAGGGCAGATTTTCCAATGGCACACAGACCCAAGCCTACGGAGATGGGTTGAGTTGGAGAAGAGATGCTGTGCACCAATTGAAATCCGAAATTTAATCTGGCTACCCAGAGAAGGGGTACGCAAGATGAACAATCCGCTGCAGACCATGGTCAATTCATTATAAGTTTGGGAGGCCACGAAATTCAAATGTAATTTGACTACCAAAACATCATTAATGACACCAATAGTGGGCAACCCAGACTTCGCTCCGGACCTGAATAGCAAAAATTTCTTGATATGGACTCAGAAGGGCTTCTCCCGTCTAAAAGATCTGGAGGGCATAACGACCATACAAACATTTGACCAAATTAAATCCTCTAAGAATATCCCAAACAAATTTTTTAGGTACCTCCAGATCAGAGATTTCTACAATAAAACGCCAATTCGACCGGCGCGAACAAATTTTGAGCAGCTGTGTTCCAGAGATACGGACACAAGGGGACTCACATCTAGAATGTACAGGGAAGTGATCTGCCAGAAGTCGCCCATTGACAATAGACTGAGTTACATGAGACACTGGGAATCAGACCTAGGAGAGACTTTAGAGGACGACGAATGGGACAGAATTATACAGGCGGCGGCGAAAAGCTCAATCTGCACCACATTAAAGGAGAACGCATATAAAGTCCTTATGAGGTGGTATTACACTCCGACGCGCTTAGCGAAATTTGTAAAAGGCTACTCCCCTCTCTGCCCTAAACAGTGTGGGGAAGCAGCTGACCTCCGACATATGTTGTGGTCTTGCACTAAGGGGGCCCCTATTTGGGAACAAATCAGAGATTGGATTCAGCGGATTCTCGATTTGGAGATCCCCCTGGACCCGTGGCTGTTCCTATTGGGCATGCGGATCCAGGGTCTGTCAAATGCGTCGCATAAATTAATCGCGCATTTTGCTACAGCCACAAGATGTGAGATCGCAGCATTATGGAAACAGCAGGAGATACCAATTATCCCTAAGATCAAAAACAGAATTTGGCATGTCTGCCGGATGGAACAATTAACGAGTTTAGTTAATGACTCCGGCACAAATGTTCTAAAGGTCTGGGATCCATGGTTGACCCAGGTAGACATCCCAGGAGTGGACGCCACCTCAATCTTGCACTAATTAAACTAGGTGCGTTCTCCTTTAAGGGCAGATTAGACAACACGACTCAGCGACGCACAGTTAGCAGACCTTCATGTAGTCATAGAATAGGGAAAAACAAATAAAAGAAAGAAACCTCAGAAGAACCTGTCCCAGTTAAAACCCTTAGCTATTGCCTAAAAGGTTGAACAAGAGATATCTAAAAAACTGCACCAGATCCTGGCAACCTACCACCTCCCTCCCACCCCTAACCTCTTTCCCTGTCCCCTTGTCAAGTTCGTCTGGTCTTGTTTGTAAAGTGTTAAGTGGATGTGTCTTCGAGGCGTCATTACATGTGTTTAACAAAACTGGAAATGTAATAATGGGCTGTGGAACATTGGCTGTATTTGTACTTTCCAATAAAAATTTAAAGTTGAAAAAAAAAAAAAAACATTTTTTTATATTGCATTGAGTAATGGAAACCCAGGACAGTGTTGGTGCTAGCTAGATATAAACACTCCAGACATGTACCAATCTTTAAACCCTTGGGTATTTAATGTTGGTACAGATAAGAAGCATGGCTTACTCCAACCCGTTTACCCTGTGGTCAAAATATTAGTACAGCTCAACCCCGTTATAGCGCAATCTGCTATAGCGCGAATCCGCTTTTAATGCTGTCTGAGCGTGGCTCCCGATTTAAAAACATCTCCAAGGTTTTATTTTTATATAATATTCAATGCATTATTGCTAACAGACACACGCTGATACACATATATACACACACCCCTACACCATGCGGGAATTGAACCCATGATCTTTCATATGCTGGTGCAATTCTCTAGCTGCTACACCACAGTATTGGTGTGATGAATCTGACTCTATAAACAAACGTAACATCTACTGCACAGTGCAGTCCATGGGTGATCAGGGTTCAATTCCCGCATGTGTATTATATAAAATGTATTCACTGTTGGGCTGTCATTGATCAGAGAAGGGTCATGTGACCCTCCTGCGCTCAAAAGTCAGTCAAATTGAAAGCTTGGGAGAGCGTATGTAAGCACCTCGGAGCCTGATGAAGTGGAGAGAGCTGCAGATGCCGGGTAAGTCCTCGCAGAACCGTTCTTCCTGATTGCGCCGACCATTTCGCGATCCTGGTTATAACGTGCTCATTATGTGGACCAAGAGCACCGCGTTATAACGGGATTCAGCTGTATTAAGGGTTTCATATTTTTTTTTTTCATTTACAAACCTACTTTACATCCCTATCATTAAAAAATATATATATATACACACACACACACACACACACACACACACACAGTTAGGTCCGGAAATAATTGGACACTGACAGAATTTTCATAATTTTGGCTCTGTACGCCACCACAATGGATTTGAAATGAAACAACTGAGATGCAATAGAAGTGTAGACTTTCAGCTTTAATTCAAGGGGTTGAACAAAAATATCGTATGAAACGTTTAGGAATTGCAATCATTTTCATACACAGTCCCCTTATTTCAGGGGCTCAAATGTAATTGGACAAATTAACACAATCATAAATAAAATGTTAATTTTTAATACTTTGTCGAGAATCCTTTGCAGGCAATGACTGAAGTCTGGAACGCATGGACATCACCAAACGCTGGGTTTCCTCCTTTGTGATGCTTTGCCAGGCCTTTACTGCAGCTGTCTTCAGTTGTTGTTTGTTCGTGAGTCTTTCTGCATTAAGTTTTGTCTTCAGCAAGTGAAATGCATGCTCGATCGGGTTGAGATCAGGTGATTGACTCGGCCATTGCAGAATATTTCACTTCTTTGCCTTAAAAACATCCTGGGTTTCTTTCGCAGTATGTTTTGGGTCATTGTCCATCTGTAAAGTGAAGCGCCGTCCAATCAACTTCACTGAATTTGGCTGAATCTGAGCAGACAATATATCCCTATACACTTCAGAATTCATCCGGCTGCTTCTGTCTTCGTTCACATCATCAAAAACCACTAGTGACCCAGTGCCATTGTAAACCATGCATGCCCATGCCATCACTGCCTCCACCGTGTTTTTCAGATGATGTGGTACACAGCAACTCTCTTTTTTAGATGTCCTCATTACACAGACTAATGGGGAGTTACATACTGATCTTTTTAGAAAGGATACATACAGAAATGCCATTTTAAGGGCAGATAACCATCATCCTCCTTCTCTTATTGATGCATTACCTTTTTCACAGAAAGTCCGGGTCTGCAAAATCACGAGCAGGAAGGATAATATTGAACCAGCTATTGGAGAACTACGTAGTAGATTCCTGGCTAGGGGATATCCTCCTGCTGTGTTAGACCGGGCACTGGATAAAGAGGTAAGTGCTACCAAAAATAAGAAGGAGGACAGGCTTGTATTTACCACTACGTACAGTCATAAGCGAAGCAGAGGAAAAGACCTCCCAGCCCGACGCTACAAGCCTGGTAGACAGCGTGTATCACGCGCAGGCTGTATTAACCCCCAGCACATCGGAGACCAACCATGTAGGAATAAGCACTGTAGCTGTGATGAATCCTTGATCACATTGAACGGGAAAACACTGGACACGATGGGCCCTTGGTCCCTCTAAGGATTCATTTTGCTGGGGGTTAATACAGCATGCGCGTGATACACGCTATCTTACCAGGATTGTAACATTGGGCTGGGAGGTCTTTTCCTCTGCTTCGCATATTGCTGGTTTGGCCACGGCTGCTCAGCCTGGAATTAAGACTTTCATTATTGACATTATAAGAAGAGGCTTATACCCCGTGAATATGTATGTAATCACTTAATTGGTGATTTGAGAACTGGAGTGCTATCGTTATTTTTTTTTCTAACCATTTATTTATTTATTTTTTGTGGCATCTATTTATTCACATTTTTTCTTTCTGTGGAACATTTTTTTTTATTTCTCTGGAGTGAGTATTCGTGCTATTCCTATCCTGTGTGTTTTTTATTATGGAAGATTATGTAGAAGTGGAGGATGAGGAAGGGGTTACTGATACCTATGCCTTTAACTGTGGAGACACTCACCGTCAGAGGAGGGCAGAGTCAGTTTTTGATGAAGGTGCTAATTTCATCTGTGAAGAGCCTGCTGACTTAATTACCCACTTCCTTACATTGGAAAAACTGTTATCACAGGACATTAGGTATTGGTGGGACATTACCACTCTTGAGAACTATGCTAGAGTTAAAAGGATTCCGTGAGGCTTACGCTTGAAAAAGGTACCGTCCTTTGGCTTTATTAATAAAGATTTTGAGAATGACTGGAAAGCCATATTAGATCATTGCTCATTTAAGCTAATCAAATTGATCATTAAGTATAAGCTAAATTAAAAAAAAGAAAGTGAGAGCCAATGTGAAAGTCCTACAGGATAAATTGAAAGGTTGCAGAAAAATGGAGAATTTTATTAAATATGACCAAACACTTTTAAGCAACGTGGGTGCTATGGAAAAGTCTCTAATGATTAAGAAACAACAAAAGTTTGATAGGGACAAGATAGACTATGAGAAGCAGCAAGTTTATATATGGCAACGCTACACTACAAACGCACAAAAGCCACAACCAAAATCTGGTTCTAAATATCAGAATAATAAAAAACAAGGTGACTCCAAGAACCCGAATAAATCCATCCTAAAACGCCATGGAAACGCTTCCAGTTTTGAGTCAGATGGTTCTGACTATGAGAGTCGTTCACTAGGCGTTTCCTTTTGTGATGATGATGATAATTGGCGAGTTAGATCTACCTCCCCTGAAACCGACTCTTCACAAAAATCTGTTATGATGCCCTCTCGGAAAGAAGATAAACCTTCATACTCCTTGTTTCAAAAGGAGTCAAAAAACGAAAGAGGACAAGGAGATCATCAAAGAAGAGAAGGGGGAGGGGGATCCGGGGGATCGAGCAAAAGAAAGAAATATGCATAGGAGAAGTTGTGGATAATGTTATCAACATTTCACATAAGACTCTTACAGATGACCAGATTGCGGTTCTAAATAGAGGTTTAAATTTTGCCCCATACCAAGATTTTAATTTATTCAATACCATCATTGATCTCCAAAAATTAATTCGCAAATTGTCTCTTAAAAAATATTTTAATAGAAAAAAGGGACAACAGAGGTTCCACTATATTCCACTGATAGAGGTCTAGCTGAGAATGTTGATGGTATTGATGTTTCAATGGAGAATTTGGATTTGCATTCATTTCGTGAACAATGTGCTTTATCAGATCTTAGAGATCTTTATGATGAACAAAATCAGGATTTGGAGCCTGAGATCCCTTCCTCATTCAGCTTCTTTGGGCAATTACACTTAGGTCTTAAGAAGAAATCAACCTTTTGCCCTCATATTTTTAACAATCATAATATTAAGACCTTTGAGAAGCTGGTTGAGAGGGATCTCAGGTTATTGGCTAGGGGTATTGTACCCCGGGGGGTTCCCTCTTTAAATAAAACGAATCTGTCAGATATTGACTTCCAGGAGATGATTGCCCTCAGGGAAGATAGGTCTATTACAATCAAAAAGGCTGATAAGGGAGGGGCCATTGTGGTGCCCTCTTCTTCAGATTATCAGGCAGAGGCACTTAGATTACTTGAGGATGTTGAATCTTATACAAAATTGACATGATCCCACATGTGAGTTTTTACACCTTTTGAAAGAGATTCTTGAAGAAGGAAAGGCCCTATTTGTACTTAACACAAAGGAATATGAGTTTCTCTACAATGCCTCACCTATTGTGCCCATCTTCCACCATCTCCCAAAGATCCATAAGTCACTTGTCCGCCCTCCTGGGCGGCCCATTGTGGCCAGTATTGGATCTTTGGGAGATGGGTTATCACGCTACATTGATGGTTTTTTACAGCCACTGGTAAAAAATCTGCCTTCTTTTCTGAGAGATTCTATGGATCTTTTATCCGCTATAAAAAATGTTATGATAGAAAAAATTAAACTAAACATATACTAAGCGCTTAACCTATTAGCCTAACTTAACAATACACGATAATGATGGATAAGTGCTCTAAATGTTGGAATTCCCTTACAAAGATACAACAATAAACTAGTGAATTCTACAGACTAATATAACAAACTGAGAAGACGGCTGCCTAAGGATTGAAAAACCACAAACCTATCCACAAGGTAAGTACAACAATAGCTTAAAAACAAAAATAAAACAAACAATGAAAGAAAACAGAAATAGTCCTTGGCGCACTATCTGGTATATAAACCTGCAGAAAAATGAAGTCCAAAGATCTTGGTAGTGAGGATTGTTGGTCCGGAATCCAATCGTACTCAAAGTCCTCTGAGGTGGTGGAATCAGATTTGTGCGAATGATGCTTTAATGCATGCCAGACCAATATGATTGGGTTCAAAGCAGGATCTTAATGAATGTTGCAGATGTGTTTTGGGGTCAATGTCTTGGAAGGACTGGTGACCACTCCAGATGTGAAGTATTCAGAAATGTTACGTTCTTCCCTCTGAGCAATAATGACCTTCTGTATGTAGACTCTCTAATATGAGGAAAAAGCCTTAATGGACTGGTCATGCACAGCTGCATCTAAAGACTTAGTAAACAATTATTTGGAAGTCTGACTCCTCCTCCCTGTCAGACTTCCAAATAATTGTTTACTAAGTCTTTAGATGCAGCTGTGCATGACCAGTCCATTAAGGCTTTTTCCTCATATTAGAGAGTCTACATACAGAAGGTCATTATTGCTCAGAGGGAAGAACGTAACATTTCTGAATACTTCACATCTGGAGTGGTCACCAGTCCTTCCAAGACATTGACCCCAAAACACATCTGCAACATTCATTAAGATCCAGCTTTGAACCCAATCATATTGGTCTGGCATGCATTAAAGCATCATTCGCACAAATCTGATTCCACCACCTCAGAGGACTTTGAGTACGATTGGATTCCGGACCAACAATCCTCTCTACCAAGATCTTTGGACTTCATTTTTCTGTCAGGTTTATATACCAGATAGTGCGCCAAGGACTATTTCTGTTTTCTTTCGTTATTTATTTTATTTTTGTTTTTAAGATATAAAAAATGTTAGTTGGAAAAAGACTTTTAGATGGGTGACATTGGACGTGATGTCACTTTACTCAATCATAGATCACGAGCAAGGGATTCGAGCAGTGGAATTTTTTCTTGATGCTTCTACATTGTCCATTTCATTACGAGCCTTTCTTTTGGATTCTATTATGTTTCTGCTCACCCATAATTATTTTTCTTTTGATGCACAATTTTATCTTCAGACACGGGGTACTGCTATGGGGACGTCATTTGCCCCCTCTTATGCTAATTTGTTTGTGGGTCTTTGGGAATCCACACACATTTTCGGTGCTGATAATTCTTTTCGTCATCAGATTATTTTCTATAAACGGTATATTGACGATTTGATTATGATTTGGGATGGGGATTTATTATCACTGCATGCCTTTATTCATACACTTAATACTAATTCTTTAAATCTTAAATTTACTTATGAAGAACACATGAATCACATCAATTATTTAGACATTACTTTATTTATTGACACGACAGGCACTATTCAAACGGACATTTTTAGAAAGCCTCATTCACGTAATACTTTATTGGAAGCAGACAGCAGTCATTCTAAATCATTCATTCGAAGTATACCCAAGGCTGAATTCCTTCGACTAAGACGGCTTTGTTCAAATGACGATTTATTTGAGCATCAAGCAGAGGAATTAAAAACTCGATTTGCTCAAAGAAAATATAATCACACTGATATTGAAGCAGCATATCTGTGTGTCAAATCTACAAACAGGATCGATTTGTTATCGAACTCGTCTGTGAAGTTCAAGAAGAAACATGAATTGGATCGAGTGACGTCTGCTCTATTTGTCACCCAGTTTAGTCGCCAGGCTGAACAGATTCGTTCTATCATTTATAAACATTGGGGGACCCTCACTCTTGATAAGGACCTACATAGTTCAGTTAACCAGGGTCCAGCCATTACTTTTAGGAAATCCAAATCCTTATCTGACTATCTTTCTCCAAGATTGTTTGACTCTAAGAAGTCTAACAAATCTGTTTAAAATAAAAGGTTTTTTTAAATGTGGAAAATGTTGCGTTTGCTGCTATGCGAAACCAATTAAGTCTATTAAGACTATTTATTCTAAAAAGAACTATAGGATCCCATCCTTTATTAATTGTGACTCACAATTTGTCATATACTTTCTTACCTGTGGCTGTGGCCAAGGGTACGTGGGCTGCACTATACGCCCTGTTAAAAACAGAATCATGGAGCATATACGTTCCATTAAAAGAAAAGATTTCATGTTACCAGTTTCAAAACATTTTACTGACTGTCCTTCAGGAGGTCTATCAAATGTTCATTTTTCTGCTGTAGAACTGGTGCCCATGCCCATGAGAGGGGGTGATAGATTAAAGCTCCTCAACCAGCGGGAGATGTTTTGGATCCATTCTTTGGATACATTATCCCCTGCAGGAATTAATACAGAATGGGATCTAGAAAAGGTGAAGGGAAACACAAAATGGATGTGCCCCCTAAAAGAATTCACTTAAATGCACACCATAACAGTGTAAAAATTAACTTTTAATAAATTTACTTAAAACATATATTACCAAAGTAATGTGTAATGTGAATTAAAAATATATTAAATCAACGCTATCAGGCAACCTTGTCGTCAGTTATAAGTTCATACTATCCCATTTAACCACTTAATAATGGTGGGATATGGAGGACACAGATTGCTAGGAGTCAGGGTGTTAACCCCTCTGGAGCAACGGTGAGACCCAATAATGGAAGTGTATAGATGTACACAAGTGAGTGGCCAATGGGTTAAATGTCCAGCTACCTTGCTAGATCAGCCAGCACTGCGCACTATAATGGAGACTTTAGTGTGTTAAAATAAGAGTGCTAGAGTGATAAAGCTGGCAAATGCAGTGATAATGGTAGTACATACACTGCTTGTCCGGGATGGGAAGGGAGCGAAGATAGCAGGGATACACCATGAAAAATAAAAAATAAATGCATACAATAGTGTAATAAGTTCTTTTCAATCTGGATAAAACATGTATGTCTTGGCTCTATAGCAATGCCTACTTACAGCAGGTCAAAAGGTAAAAAGCATTGATCTACACAGCAGGTAGAAAGGTGTCAGGATCTTCAGGAACAACAGCCCAGGTTTACAGCATAAGAAATCAGCACCTCAGCTCAGACGTCAGTAGATGTGAGTGGATCAGAGACATGCAAAAGAAAGGCAGACCATAGTGTCGATCGTGCATAAAATTTATATAAACAAACAACAAATTTTAGGAATTGTACTCACATTGTGTACATAATCATAGTTCACATAAGGCTTTACTTGAGGCAAATGGAGTGCTGGTTCAGTGTGGAGCAGCTCACCGGGGATCTTCTCCTTAGACTCACAACAGACCGGGTGGGAGATGGCGTCTGACGTCACATCCGCTGTTGGGGTGACGGCATCCGGTCTTGGAGGCAAACGGTGGGGGAACTCAGCAACTCTGAAGCCTTCAGTAGAAAGAGCAGCTGCAGCAATGAAAGTGGCTCTACGCGTTTCGTCGTACTAGACAACTTCCTCAGGAGCATTCATTGAGGAGAAGATCCCCGGTGAGCTGCTCCACACTGAACCAGCACTCCATTTGCCTCAAGTAAAGCCTTATGTGAACTATGATTATGTACACAATGTGAGTACAATTCCTAAAATTTGTTGTTTGTTTATATAAATTTTATGCACGATCGACACTATGGTCTGCCTTTCTTTTGCATGTCTCTGATCCACTCACATCTACTGACGTCTGAGCTGAGGTGCTGATTTCTTATGCTGTAAACCTGGGCTGTTGTTCCTGAAGATCCTGACACCTTTCTACCTGCTGTGTAGATCAATGCTTTTTACCTTTTGACCTGCTGTAAGTAGGCATTGCTATAGAGCCAAGACATACATGTTTTATCCAAATTGAAAAGAACTTATTACACTATTGTATGCATTTATTTTTTATTTTTCATGGTGTATCCCTGCTATCTTCGCTCCCTTCCCATCCCGGACAAGCTACTATTGAAAGGAATCTGTACACATTCCTGGAAGGTTGAGAATTTGATCAGTGATCACCTTGACACATTTTATTTTGAATTTTAATTTTGTGCACTATTTTATCACAGATTGGGTGTGGTTAGCGCCGGTAACAAATCACTTTAAGTTCACTTAGTACATACACTGCAGCATAGACCTGCCAGACACGGCAGTGCTGTGCAAGGAAAGCAGGCACACTCACTATAAAATTAAAGGATTAAATAAATAACTAACTAATGGGATCAACACAGTTAGAGCCAGGAGACTGCTGACACTACATTAAAACAGCTCCAAGTAGGAGACTGACAACATTGCGCGTCCAACGCGCGTTTCCCTCCAGCAAAGGAGCTTCTTCAGGGACAAATTTTAAATCTAAAACATTTTTCATGAACATTTTGTATGAGTATTCTTGCTATGCTTCCGTCTCACGATGATAATAATGATTGTCTGTTTATTAAGTTATTTATTATTGTCATTTTTTTCTGCTTTCTAGTGATCAAATAAGATATATATTTATTAATGAATTCAATTGTCCTACATTTTCTTTTGGCATCTATTCTTCTTTATTATTTATTATTTGTTTTCCTTTTTCTAACTATATATTTACTTTTTTCTAGAATAATATTGTGTTTTACATATGTCCTTTAAACCATATCTATTGTGTCTAGGCGTTTGATGATATACCATTCATATGCCATCTTATGATATTAAAATTAACAAATCAATGGGTTAAATATACATTGAATATTCACTATAGATTTGGACATGTGTATGTTTATGTTTCCACAGTTGATATATATGTGTTATTGATATTTCTTTTGTATGTGATTGGTCTTTTTTATTAATTTTTTACCTGTTTATTCCCTCTATGTGGATCTCTTCCCTCTGAGCATTACGCCCCTTTCCTGTGTTTCATTTCACAGGGAATTTGTGTCCTGGGGGTTTGTGTTTACCTGGACACAGGTGGGCGGTGCTTTTGAGGGTGTAAACCATATAAGAGTTTGATTAAGACCAGTGAAACTACTCTTTGATAAAGCGCACCATGCGAGAGGTTTCTCTTTTTAATTAGTTATGTCCCAATAAATAATTTGTTATTTTTTCTATTAGCCTCCAGTTCTCGTTTTTTCATAGTTGTGATCCAAGTCTTTTCCTTCCTGCTTACTACGTACAGTCAAGCTGGTGGTTTTATTAAATCTACCAGTCTTAAACACTGGCATATTCTGCAAAATGATGATATATTATCTGAAAGTTGCTGTGTACCACCAATGGTGGCATTCAAAAGAGGGAGGAATCTGGCGGATAGCCTGATACATGCAGATAATGAGGGTAACTACAGAACTCCTCATTTTCTGGAGGGTGGCAGACCGGGTAACTTTAGATGCATGAGCTGCTCGGTCTGTAACAGTCTGACTACCGGTAGTCAATTCAGTCACCCCCCAAAGCGGGAGAATCATAAAAATTAAAAATAGACGCCCCACAGCGTGTGCTCCGCTGCTACAGAGACTGGAACAGTGAAAGACATTATTGCTTGGCACGGCGAATTGGCTGTACTGCTGTTCAGCTGAACTGGAGACCTCCTAAGTACTACCTTGAGGCTGAGGGCTGTACTAACAGCTAACCGATTGGAAGACCACCCAGGCCCTACCCCCGAGGCTGAGGGATTGAGAAGGAGAGAGCCACGACATCTCTATTGGCGTCCGTTGGTGCTTGGGTAACATTAACCCTGAAATGATTGTTTTTTCTATCTAAATGTACGCTTAATACTCACCTTTATTTTGTGGTTACTAATATAATTTTTAATGCACTATGAGCGTTGTGCGCTGTGTTTTTTTGTATTTCTGTTTGCTATTAGGGGGTATTTGAGCCATCCCTGGTGCCACAGCTGCAGACGTTCCATATACTCTACGTGTTTAAAGGTCACCTCTTTTTGTACATCACTATATCACCTCACTTTTATTGATTGTAGTTGCGCACTATATCTTTTCACATTTTCTCACTCCAGATAGGGAGACTTTCTTATTGAGACGTGAAGCATTCTGGATACATGCTTTAAATACCAGCAACGGTATGGGTCTTAATGAGCAACAGAATTTAAAATGCTTCCTTAATAGAAGGTAATTTTTTGTCTTTCTACAGGCATATTTGATCTTGCACCATCCATGGACTCTGCACTTACCTATTGGGAAAATTATCCTTTTTGTGTGGTTTTTTTCCCTCCCCTCCCTCCCCCTTCTCTCCCCCCCCCCCCCCTGGCTGTGTGTACCCATTTCTGACTAGGTATACACACTAGTATATTCTAAATACTGATGTACTGCATATTCTTATGTGGCATTTCACGGTAACTTTGCAGGATTATACTGATGTCATCAGCAGTATACAGTCACATGTTTTTAATAGTATATTGCTGTATTAGTTTTGTGCACATATGCTTTATGAATATTTTGGTGTGTGGTTTATTTACACTTTCAGGGTGATTTATAGGAGTGTGTCACTCCTCCCTGCTCTGACACTGATCCCATGGCGACGGATACATCTTTGTCCAGCCCTGTGAGTAGTCTTGATTGGTGCACACCCCCCCTTCCCCCCGACGGGCAGGTCACGCTGACGTCATCATGGGGGAGTGTTCAGTCTGGGGAGAGGTGTGGCTGTGGCTGCATTCCTCCAAGACAGCTCTATGCTGTATTGCCAGGGATTTAGACCTAGACGTCTGACGTCACTAGGGGGCGCCATATGGTAGCGCTGACATCACTAGGGGGCGCCATATGGTAGCTCTGACGTCACTAGGGGGCGTCAACATCCTGGTTATGTGGCAGAGCGGGGAGAGTATCAGGGGGGTGGTATATATTGTGACTGTTTTCTTGTGTTTGGTAGCCTTCACCTTGAGAAAGGCAGTATTAGACTGCCGAAACGTTGGACTTTATGGCATATTAAACCTCCTTTGAGTAAGACCGTGTGCCTGCTTCTTCTTCTTTGTCCGGCTACAGGAAGGGTCAGGAGACAGGGAGGACAGAGGCAGGAGAAACCCATCTGACTCTGGCCTTGCCTGTCCCTACGAATACAAACATACAACCCCTCACTGAATAACATAGCCCTAATCCCATGTAATAATCCTGGGTGTAAACAAAATAATGGTTTTATGAATATTGTAATGGTTTATTAGGGACCTAGGAGGTGGCTAGTGGTGCTGTTATGTGTATTTTTGTTTATTGTGGGTAGTGGGGGTGGATGAACGGGGTATTGGCCCCAAGGATGGGTGTTTAGGCCTACCGGGTGGGGGGGGGTAGCGGGAGGGGTTAACCCCTTCATTACCTTAGCGGTATTAACCACGAAGTTAAAGAAGAGGTTAAGTCATCCTGCAACCCCCTGGCAAGGCCTAAACACCCACCCAGGGCCAAATACCACCTTCACCCACCCCCGCTACCCACAATAAGCCTGGCACGGGTGTATAACCCCTTCATTGCCTTGGCGGTAATGAAGTTGCCTGTAAATGCATTTTTTATGCATCGGATTCATGCCGGGGGTCTCTGGTGCTGATATTAATGGATATCAGCTCTGGGACACATGCATGTTATTTTCATCGCAGCTTCACCCCACCTTCTTGCCAACTTTTGTGGCGGGACAATTTGGAGAAGAAACAGCAATTTTAAAGTGGCGATCAGCCGCAATAAGCTGATCAGGGCTTATAGAATTGAGCGTGTTTGAAAAACTGGCGATCAGTGCTGAAAAGTGGCTTATCACCGCGCGTCTGCCGATTTTATTTATTTATTTATTTTCCGGCAAAAAAACCCCGGTTATTTTTGCTCTAATCGCCAGCTTCTCTGGGCTTTCTGAATCGCTGTAGGCTTTTTTGGCTATAAACTGGTGATAAGTGGCTTATCGCTGCTTACTGCATGAGGGCCTTAGGGAGGATTTGTTCCTGTAAAGTACACCTAGTTTGGCATAGGATTTGGATGTCAGGGTATCAATGTGCATCCCAAATGTTAAATGGGAGTTGAACTATATGCCCAGATATTTCAAACAAGTAACAGGGGCTAGGATGGTATTAGAGCTGGTTTTTATCTGAAGCTCTGTCATTGGCAGCTTTAGCAATTTAGCTCTGGTCCCAAATACCATTGTTACAGTCTTGTCAGTGTTTAAAATCAGTTTGTTTTGGGAAATCCAGTTTCAAGTCTCAAAAAATCAGATTGAAGTATGTGTTCAAGGTCAGAGAGGCGAGGGCTGCGTGCATATAGGATCAGATCCAAGGCCTCTCACAATAACCTGTTAGGAATATTATTTTCTCATCTATCCGACATAAGTATAAAATATACTCTACCAAGACCCCTAATACAGAGTTACCCACCTTATACGGGAGCAGCTGCCAGACGAGTACAGTAAATGTATCTTATTTCTTTTACCACTGGAGGGCAGCGTGGAGTTGCAAGGAGTGGCGCCCGTAAGGACGACGTGCCAGTTAGGCGGAAGGAGACGCGCACACACTTTTATGTGAAACGGATATTTTTGGGGAGGGATTTAGTAGTCTGAGTGAGAAAATTGATATTTTGTCACAATGGAAAAATGGAAAAATTAACCATTTAAATATGCACAGATTTTATCCCACGTTTGGAAATTAGGGATGTTGCCTAAAAGTCTGAGAATGCATTAAGTGCCACCCACGGGCTTTAATGAAGCAGCATTTGTGGGATAAAGGGAACAGCATCCTGTATAAAGGTATTTTGGGCTCGATATAAATAATTGAAGCCAAAAACTAATATTAAGTAAATTGAGAATGGAAAAATATTCAGCACAAACGTACAGAATGTGATATTCTGAGAGATCTTACAGATGTTATCAAATCCCACAATGAATATATAGAAAATGTCTGTATAGAACGAGTCAAACAAGAATATGCCAATAAAACATTTAATTGGGAGATACAGGGGCCACAATTCAGGTCAGTTAGCTGGAAGAAGGGAAGTCGGTCAGCCAGAAGAGCAGGTCCTCCGGTCAGCCAGAAGAGCAGGTCAGCCGGTCAGCTCTGAGATCAGCATTACTTATATCCCTAAACGTTGTCCCCTGCATGTAATGCGCAGAACAGCCTGCACTGCATATACTGTACATGAGATACTTAACCCTTTCTTTTCGCTCGACTCTAATCTGAATGATTTGCTAATTGGTTTGTAATTAGAGAGATATTTGTAGCAGAATCCCATGTATGTTCTTTTTACCTTTTTAGATACCGTTTTGTGTAATAAAAGATATGAGATCAGAGGGGCTTCCTGTTTGCACTCGTGTTTTGGCAGAAGTGTATATGTGACCCTATAAATCTCCCTCACACCCGGCTTGGCAGCGTGACACTAGTGCAATGACCTGGGGAAGAATCACTGAGCTGTTAGCAATAGATACAACGGATAGAAAAGACACTACACATAGGTTGGATTAAAGAGAGTATTTTATTGAAATAATGAATCTCTTTGCTGGTAGGGGCCTGCAGCACATTGCAGAGCAATATAGTAACACGCAGAGCAATGCACTGCAGGCCCTCCGGCAGCAAAGGAGTGAAGACCAATGCAGGGTGTATAAAGATCTCACTGATAATTCATGCACAAAGGGCAATTTGTTGCTGTGATCCAGAGGAAGGCGAAACATAACCCCTGCTGTGCAATGGGGGAAAAAAATTCCTTCCTGACCCCATTAAATGGCGATCGGAGGGTCCCTGGATCACTGCGCAGTGAGATCAGATGGAGCAGCACAGATCAGCATTGTTATACACAGGGGCACACTCAGTATATAGAGATGTGGGTGATGGGGCCCTTGTGCCCCTGTGTATAACTCACCTGCTCCCCCATCCACCTGCATATCTATCCCATTCACCCCTTTTCCTCCCGCATACCTCGCAGGGCCGGCCGGCCATTAGGCGGTCGCCTAGCGCGCAAAGGTCCTAGGGGCGCATTAATAATCATTATTATTTTTTTTCTTATTATTTCTAATTTATTTATCTTTTTTTTAAAATTATTATTCTTTTTTTTTATCCAGTATTTTGGCGCCCTTTTGTTTTTATTTTGCGTCGCGCTGGGGTGCGGTCGCACCCCCTGCAGTCCCGATAGCTACGCCATGTTTATTTATTATTTTATTTATCTTGTTATTTTTATACAACTGGGGCACAAATTTTAAGTTTCGCCTCGGGCGCATGAAACCCGTGCTCCGGCCCTGCTCCTTGTTCTCTCTCACCCTCTCACGCCCAATATCCCTATCTCCCTCTAGTACCTGCCCCTCCCGCAGCCTTCCTGATCTTATCTGCCTCTCCTGCGGTCAAAACACCACTTCTCAGGGCCCCTAGAATACCCCTGTATCTACGCCCTGGCTCCTCTGCTACCTGCTCCCGGCTTCTTCTCCGCCTAAAAAAGGTGAAGCAGCAGATCTGTCCGCACCTCTCGTATTCTCCTACCTGCTCCTGGGGTCTTCTCCTCCGCCTAAAAAAGGTGAAGCAGCAGATCCGGCCACACCTGTCGTATGCTCCTTGGTCATCGTACACCACGTCTGCCTCCTCGGCC
This sequence comes from Ascaphus truei, assembly GCF_040206685.1. NCBI lineage: Eukaryota > Metazoa > Chordata > Amphibia > Anura > Ascaphidae > Ascaphus > Ascaphus truei. Next base: position 415,335 of record NW_027455610.1, read on the forward strand.
GCCTTGTAGCCCACCTCATTGTTCCACTTGACGCCCGCTTTTTCGTATGCCTCGTCGTCCGCCTCGTAGCCCGCCTCGTCGTCTGGTGGCACAAAGGGCACCACCTTCGTGCGTGTCCTGACCTGCAGGAGACATGAAGTGTTTGTAACCAGGGACAGTGATACTCTGTATCGCAAGAGCTCCTGTGCCACTTATACCCCCTCCGCAATACCACGTTATACCGCCCTCCACAGGGCAAATACCCGTTATACCCACCTCCCCAGGCCAGTACCCAGTTATACAACCCTCCCAAGGCCCAGTACCCTGTTATACACCCCTCCAAGGCCCAGTACCCTGTTATACGCCCCTCCCCAGGCCCAGTACCCTGTTATACACCCCTCCCCAGGCCCAGTACCCTGTTATACACCCCTCCCAAGGCCCAGTACCCTGTTATACACCCCTCCCCAGGCCCAGTACCTGTTATACCCACCTCACCAGGCCCAGTACCCGTTATACCCACCTCACCAGGCCCAGTACCCATTATGTACCCCTCCCCAGAAGGTCATATTTCTATTTATCAAAAATACATTGAGTTACCTCTGGTTTTCAGGCATGTCCTAGGGGAGTTATCACAGAGACACAGAAACGTCGCTGAGTTTGGTGAGTAACTCCCTTAACCTCTCAGCAGTTGAATTCCCCATTAGGCGCTTAACACGTTAAAAACAAGCGTTGCTATTTCTCTGCATGAAGTTGCAGGTAATTGGAAGAGTTACACAGTGACGACTATTTCATCACTCACCTTCTTCTCCGAAACGGTCTTTTCTGTCTTATTTCCGGCTTCACATCGGATATCCATATCCATTCTTGGCCTCTGATCTGTATGCAAGACAATGCTTTAAGACAGGGTTGCGCAACCTTTTTCCCTGCTCCCCCCTCCCCCCTCCCCCACCTTGTCTCCGACGTTCTGATGTAACGACGTCATGTGATATCACGTTGCTATGGCAATGCCACATCATGTGACGCCACGTTGCTGTCGCCAGAAGCCGCCGGAGACAAGGAAAGGGAACTTACAGAGGACTTGCGCGCGATTTCCGGCATTTAATTTAAATGCTGTGGGGAAGAGCGAGGGCCACTGTAAGCGCCGAGCCCCTCCTCCCAAGAAAATGTCGCGCCCCTCGATTTGCACACCCCTGCTTTAAAAGATATTCTGGGACCCTCCAACTCCTCCATCGGACCCTTCCTCATACTCATATTGACTGACCTTGCAGTGCTCTGCCCTGACTTGCACTGACCTGCTATGATGCCCTCTCAAATACCATGCTAACTCATTCTGAACATACATGTGTCCTTTCTACATGTTACTCAGCTTGTATGGGCCACAGACAGCTTTCCGGGGTCCAGGACTAGTTTCCACCGGGGACCCTCACCCATGGGTCGGCGACCTTGCGAGAAACCTGTTTTCTCTTGCACTGCCATAGACTACAACATTTCGGCCTGCTGGTCTTTTTCAGGTAAAGTGGCTAAACCCACTAAATCCAGCAAAGAAAGGCCAGCAGCCAAAACATTGTAGTCTGTGGCACAATAAATTATCTTTTTTTATTCAAATCTGTGTGCCCTTTTCCATCAATCTTATTGTATACATTGGACGAAATGCCGGTCTTCCCTGAGACTAAGGGCACTGGTAAAAGTATCACTAATTGTTTTTTTTGGTATGCAGCAAATCCCCATCATTTTTGCGTTCTCTTGCTCTGCCCCAATCTGACACACCACCTTGCTCTCTCACCCCCCTCTTACACTCCCCCATCACCCTTTCCTTCCCCAAAGGTTGTCCTTTAATCAGATCTTACCCAAATTGTCTCCATCTCCCTTGGAAATGTTCGGTCTTTAAGCTGTGTGGCTCCTCTTGATCCGAACTTTCTTAGCTGACCCCTTTAGGTTTCGGCTCCGAGGGTCTAAAAAATAAGCGACTCCGAAAAGATGTGAAATATGCACAAGGGTCCTAAAATATTTATCTAATGGGGCTCTGAGGGGAGACTTAAATACTAGTTAATATAATCTATTTAACTAACAAATATGATCTATTAAACTAAGAATATAATGTATCAAACTAAATAAATATCTATTAAACTAATAAATAGAATCTATTGTACTAAGAAATATAATCTATTCAACTAATAAATATAATCTATTTAAAAACAATACAATAAAAAGCTGGAGAAATGATACGTCAACCAAGCCACAGATTTGATGCCAATGAGCGTTGAACTCCTTGCAGATCCACCGTCAGCTGGTTGTGGCAGAAAGTGGTGACATGCAGTAGAACAGAGTGGTTTGAGCTGTAACCACGGCAGTCAGGTCAGAAATCAACACAATATTTTTGAAATTTAGAATGAGAATGTTCAATATGTCACATTCTGGGCTCAGACCCTGAGCCCTGTCACATGTTAGCAGCTTGTGATAATAGAAGATATCCATATACTGGGATGTGATAAGAGACATGAAGGTCATTTTATACTGGGTCCCATAACCTGCTTTATATGAAGTATCATTTTACACTAATTAGTAGAGATGCTACATTTTGAAAAATAGCGCTTTTGGCGACATTGTTCATTTTCTCTACAAATGATAAATGAAAAAGTTGGATAAAACGTTATATGTGTGTGTGCGCGTGCAATATATATATATATATATACACATATACATACATACACATATAGTATGTTTATATATATATATCATACTATATGTATATATATTGTCTGTTTATACACACACTAGCTGAGAGACCCGGCGTTGCCCGGGATGTAAATGCGTAATAGGTAGTATTATTTATAACTCGTGGAACAATAGGTGAGTATTTGTTGTAAAGGTTTCGGGGGGGGGGGGGGAGAAAGGGGAGCGGGGGGGGGAGAAAGGGGAGCGGGGGGGGAGAAAGGGGAGCGGGGGGGGGGGGGAGAAAGGGGAGCGGGGGGGGGGAGAAAGGGGAGCGGGGGGGAGAAAGGGGAGCGGGGGGGAGAAAGGGGAGCGGGGGGGGGGGAGAAAGGGGAGCGGGGGGGGGAGAAAGGGGAGCGGGGGGGGAGAAAGGGGAGCGGGGGGGGAGAAAGGGGAGCGGGGGGGGAGAAAGGGGGGGGGGGAGAAAGGGGAGCGGGGGGGGAGAAAGGGGAGCGGGGGGGGAGAAAAGGGAGCGGGGGGGGGGAGAAAGGGGAGCGGGGGGGGGGAGAAAGGGGAGCGGGGGGGGGGGAGAAAGGGGAGCGGGGGGGGAGAAAGGGGAGCGGGGGGGGGAGAAAGGGGAGCGGGGGGGGAGAAAGGGGAGCGGGGGGGAGAAAGGGGAGCGGGGGGGAGAAAGGGGAGCGGGGGGGGGGGAGAAAGGGGAGCGGGGAGAAAGGGGAGCGGGGGGGGGGAGAAAGGGGAGGCGGGGGGGAGAAAGGGGAGCGAGGGGGGAGAAAGGGGAGCGGGGGGGGAGAAAGGGGAGCGGGGGGGGGAGAAAGGGGAGCGGGGGGGGGGAGAAAGGGGAGCGGAGGGGGGAGAAAGGGGAGCGGGGGGGAGAAAGGGGAGCGGGGGGGGGAAGGGGAGTGGGGGGGGGGAAAGGGGAGTGGGGGGGGGTGGAGAGCGGTGGGGCATATGTATTGTCATAATTTATGTTTGGGCATTTCCCCCCCCCCCGTTCCCCGTGACTCCCCCCCCCGTTCCCTGTGACTCGCGCCCCCCCCCCCCGGCGGCCGCCCTTGGTCCCCCGATGTGCCGTCCTGCTGAGTGAGGCGTGCAGGCGGCTGCAGGAAGCGCCCTGTGTGGGCCTAAGACTCACGCTCCCCCCCCCCCCCGGCGCCCGCTCGATGTGGCGTCTGGCTGAGCGGCGGTAGGAAGCGCCCTGTGTGGGCCTGAGGCTGAGCGGGACGCGCAGTGGGCCTGAGGCTGAGGCGGGACATGCAGTGGGCCTGAGGCTGAGGCGGGACGCGCAGTGGGCCTGAGGCTGAGGCGGGACGCGCAGTGGGCCTGAGGCTGAGGCGGGACGCGCAGTGGGCCTGAGGCTGAGGCGGGACGCACAGTGACTTACCTGAGCGGGTGGTAGCGCCGGGGAGGTAAGGGAGCGGCTGGGGTAGGAGGGCCGCGCTTCTCGTCCGGAGCCAGTGCAGGATGGCGCACGTGAGGGGGGGGGGAGGGGGGCGGACAGAGGGTGTGTGTGTGTGTATAGAGCTGCTGTGTTGTGTGTGTGTGTGTGTGTGTGTGTGTGTTTGTGTGTGTGTATAGAGCTGCTGTGTTGTGTGTGTGTGTGTGTATAGAGCTGCTGTGTTGTGTGTGTGTGTGTATAGAGCTGCTGTGTTGTGTGTGTGTGTGTGTATAGAGCTGCTGTGTTGTGTGTGTGTGTATAGAGCTGCTGTGTTGTGTGTGTGTGTGTATAGAGCTGCTGTGTTGTGTGTGTTGTGTGTGTATAGAGCTGCTGTGTTGTGTGTGTGTGTGTGTGTGTGTGTATAGAGCTGCTGTGTTGTGTGTGTGTGTGTGTATAGAGCTGCTGTGTTGTGTGTGTGTGTGTGTGTGTATAGAGCTGCTGTGTTGTGTGTGTGTGTGTGTGTGTATAGAGCTGCTGTGTTGTGTGTGTGTGTGTGTGTGTGTATAGAGCTGCTGTGTTGTGTGTGTGTGTGTGTGTGTATAGAGCTGCTGTGTTGTGTGTGTGTGTGTGTGTGTGTATAGAGCTGCTGTCACTCCGCCTCAGGCCAATGAGAGGTGTGCGGGGGGCGGGCGACCCAAGGGACCAATGAGATTTCCCCTAGGGACACCGGACATCCAGGCAGGCAAACATACAGTGCTTTCACTAATATAGTATAAGATACACGTGTGTGTATATGTATGTGTGTGTGTGTGTATATATGTGTGTGCGTGTGTATATATATGGTATAACCCAGAGGTGCGCAAAGTGGAGGGCGGGAGATTTTTCGGGGGGGGGGGGGAGGCGCACGGGCGGTTGCAGAGGCCCCGCGCACTTCCTCGAGGCATTAAAATTAAATGCCGGGGGATCGCGTGAGGCCTCTGCAATGCTATTACTTACCTTGACTCTGCCGGCGTCACTCGTGGTCCATGGCAACGCGGTGTTAAATTACGCCGCGGGGTCATGTGACGTCACCCTCGTCAAATGCCGCTGCCGGTCACGTGACGCCGCATCAAGGTAAAGGAGGGGGTGGGGCGCGAGCTCCCCTGGTATAACCAATAAATAATATAGCTGATATAGCAATTTGGTTGTGGCTAGAGAAAGATTATAGTGGCAGTGAGAATTAGTGGCCAGAATTAATAACTAAAAAGTAGCTGTAATAAAATAATAATAAACACTATGCCTAAACACAATAACAGTCCAGAAACTTAGCTCTAATAGCTATGTTATAACTCATCATAAAAGGATCCAATTCGGGCATCCTCTGGAGTCCTGGCAGCTCTCTTCGTGGAAACAACCACCTCCTCGATAGATACCTAAACAAAAAAAAAGAAGAGAAAGCGCCCGCTCCATGTGTAAATTCGGCTTAACAATTTCATTTCCTGGACAAGATAAAAATAACAAACTCACAAACATCCGTTTGGTAAAAGCGTTGTATGAGACAGGCTCGTGCTCCGTGGTAATCCGGTGGTCAATCCGGTGGTCAATCCGCAGCTCCAGACTTTGGACGATGACCGGGAAACTCGATAGGCTGCGCCCCTTGCAGTGTGGTCCTCCGGCAATCTGTAGTATGCAGTTGTGATTCCACTCTGTAATTCCGGTGTCTCGCCTTGTTCGCGTACCAACTTCCCTTCCGGCGTCAAGACGGATAGTGTGGCAATAGCAACGAGAAGAATGTACCTACGTGTTTCTTCAGCACACGGCTGATTTCATCAGAGGATAATGCTACAACTCAGTCGTAATGGTTTTATAGTCCTACAGTCCAATTGGTAATGGCATAATAGATCACATATGTTACTGATTTTAGATAATAATAGATTCTTGTATGACACACACACACAAACACATATACATATATATATATATACATATACATATATATATATACGTATATATTCCCCTGAGGAAGGTCCTATACAGGACCGAAACGTTGGATTTATATGTGCCTGCTTTTTTTCAAATACACTTTTGCAATATACCTTGAGTGCTGTTTTTTGTCTCCTTGGTGGGACACCTGGTTTTATATATATAATATATATATATATATATATATATATATATATATATATATATATTATATATATATATATATATACAAATACAACTGTATGCTCATCTGCATGTCTTAGGCAGGTCTGCAACCCCGCCTTTCCCCATTATCACCCAGCATACAGCACTTCCACTGCAGCAAGGGATTCTGGGAAATGACATGCAAATGAGCACACAGTGTCACTTTTTTGCCTCAAAAACCATTTTTAACATGGTTCCCTATAGGCTTAAGCTTGCTGCATGGTCACAGCTTTGAGCACAGCCAGGGTTAAGGTGCATACCCAGAAAAACCACCCCACAGACAGCTGTTTCGACCTTAATGGGTCTCATCAGTGTGGGGTTGATTTAACTGGGTATGCAAAGAGGCTATGGATAGGCTATACCATAATACTGAGTTAAGTTATGGTGAGTAAAAAAAGTGACAAAAACCCTCCACAGGAAAGCAAATATGCAAATACAACTGTATGCTCATCTGCATGTCTTAGGCAGGTCTGCAACCCCTCCTTTCCCATTATCACCAGCATACAGAACTTCCACTGCAGCAAGGGATTCTGGGAAATGACATGCAAAAAATATATATATATATATATATATATATATACTAGCTGAGAGACCCGGCGTTGCCCGGATGTAAATGCGTAATAGGTAGTATTATTTATAACTCGTGGAACAATAGGTGAGTATTTGTTGTAAAGGTTTCGGGGGGGGGAGAAAGGGGAGCGGGGGGGGGGGAGAAAGGGGAGCGGGGGGGGGAGAAAGGGGAGCGGGGGGGGGGGAAAAGGGGAGCGGGGGGGGAGAAAGGGGAGCGGGGGGGGAGAAAGGGGAGTGGGGGGGGGGGGAGAAAGGGGAGCGGGGGGGGAGAAAGGGGAGCGGGGGGGGGAGAAAGGGGAGCGGGGGGGGAGAAAGGGGAGCGGGGGGGAGAAAGGGGAGCGGGGGGGGAGAAAGGGGAGCGGGGGGGAGAAAGGGGAGCGGGGGGGGGAGAAAGGGGAGCGGGGGGGGGGGAGAAAGGGGAGCGGGGGGGAGAAAGGGGAGCGGGGGGGGAGAAAGGGGAGCGGGGGGGGAGAAAGGGGAGCGGGGGGGAGAAAGGGGAGCAGGGGGGGAGAAAGGGGAGCGGGGGGGGAGAAAGGGGAGCGGGGGGGGGAGAAAGGGAGCGGGGGGGGGAGAAGGGGAGCGGGGGGGAGAAAGGGGAGCGGGGGGGGGGAGAAAGGGGAGCGGGGGGGGAGAAAGGGGAGCGGGGGGGGGAGAAAGGGGAGCGGGGGGGAGAAAGGGGAGCGGGGGGGGGAGAAAGGGGAGCGGGGGGGGGGAGAAAGGGGAGCGGGGGGGGGGAGAAAGGGGAGCGGGGGGGGGAGAAAGGGGAGCGGGGGGGAGAAAGGGGAGCGGGGGGGGGGGGAAGGGGAGTGGGGGGGGGGAAAGGGGAGTGGGGGGGGGTGGAGAGCGGTGGGCATATGTATTGTCATAATTTATGTATGGGCATTTCCCCCCCCCCCCCCCCGTTCCCTGTGACTCGCGCTCCCCCCCCCCGGCGGCCGCTTGGTCCCCCGATGTGCCGTCCTGCTGAGTGAGGCGTGCAGGCGGCTGCAGGAAGCGCCCTGTGTGGGCCTAAGACTCACGCTCCCCCCCCCCCCCCCCGGCGCCCGCTCGATGTGGCGTCTGGCTGAGCGGCGGTAGGAAGCGCCCTGTGTGGGCCTGAGGCTGAGGCGGGACGCGCAGTGGGCCTGAGGCTGAGGCGGGACGCGCAGTGGGCCTGAGGCTGAGGCGGGACGCGCAGTGGGCCTGAGGCTGAGGCGGGACGTGCAGTGGGCCTGAGGCTGAGGCGGGACGCGCAGTGGGCCTGAGGCTGAGGCGGGACGCACAGTGACTTACCTGAGCGGGTGGTAGCGCCGGGGAGGTAAGGGAGCGGCTGGGGTAGGAGGGCCGCGCTTCCCGTCCGGAGCCAGTGCAGGATGGCGCACGTGAGGGGGGGGGAGGGGGGCGGACAGAGGGTGTGTGTGTGTGTATAGAGCTGCTGTGTTGTGTGTGTGTGTGTGTGTGTATAGAGCTGCTGTGTTGTGTGTGTGTGTGTGTATAGAGCTGCTGTGTTGTGTGTGTGTGTGTATAGAGCTGCTGTGTTGTGTGTGTGTGTGTGTGTATAGAGCTGCTGTGTTGTGTGTGTGTGTGTGTGTGTATAGAGCTGCTGTGTTGTGTGTGTGTGTATAGAGCTGCTGTGTTGTGTGTGTGTGTGTGTATAGAGCTGCTGTGTTGTGTGTGTGTGTGTGTGTGTGTATAGAGCTGCTGTGTTGTGTGTGTGTGTGTGTATAGAGCTGCTGTGTTGTGTGTGTGTGTGTGTATAGAGCTGCTGTGTTGTGTGTGTGTGTGTGTATAGAGCTGCTGTGTTGTGTGTGTGTGTGTGTGTGTATAGAGCTGCTGTGTTGTGTGTGTGTGTGTGTGTGTATAGAGCTGCTGTGTTGTGTGTGTGTGTGTGTGTGGGCCGTCACTCCGCCTCAGGCCAATGAGAGGTGTGCGGGGGCGGGCGACCCAAGGGACCAATGAGATTTCCCCTAGGGACACCGGACATCCAGGCAGGCAAACATACAGTGCTTTCACTAATATAGTATAATATATATATATATATATATATATATATATATATAATCTTCTTCTCTCTGAAGAAGACCGTTTTAGTCGGAACGCGTTGGAGTGAGAGTCTGTGGAGTGGGACCCCTACCCTTTTCCATGACAGGAGGCCTTGGCTATCTGTAAATTGGCCTTTCACACCTACGCTTTAATGGTGATGTATTTACATCTTTAATACTCGAGCATTTATTGCCTCCATTTCTGCAATTACTATTTTACAACAACAGCTATCTCCTTACGTTATGTGCACAAATCTGCAGTGTGTGTAGAGGTATATGTGCATGCTTGGATCAGAGCTGCTTGTGTGGAGAGGTATATGAGCATGCTTGGATCAGAGCTGCTTGTGTGTAGAGGTATATGTGCATGCTTGGATCAGAGCTGCTTGTGTGTAGAGGTATATGTGCATGCTTGGATCAGAGCTGCTTGTGTGGAGAGGTATATGTGCATGCTTGGATCAGAGCTGCTTGTGTGTAGAGGTATATGTGCATGCTTGGATCAGAGCTGCTTGTGTGTAGAGGTATATGTGCATGCTTGGATCAGAGCTACTTGTGTGTAGAGGTATATGTGCATGATTGGATCAGAGCTGCTTGTGTGTAGAGGTATATGTGCATGCTTGGATCAGAGCTGCTTGTGTGGAGAGGTATATGTGCATGCTTGGATCAGAGCTGCTTGTGTGTGTAGAGGTATATGTGCATGCTTGGATCAGAGCTGCTTGTGTGTAGAGGTATATGTGCATGCTTGGATCAGAGCTGCTTGTGTGTAGAGGTATATGTGTATGCTTGGATCAGAGCTGCTTGTGTGTAGAGGTATATGTGCATGCTTGGATCAGTGCTGCTTGTGTGTAGAGGTATATGTGCATGCTTGGATCAGAGCTGCTTGTGTGTAGAGGTATATGTGCATGCTTGGATCAGAGCTGCTTGTGTGTAGAGGTATATGTGCATGCTTGGATCAGAGTTGCAGTGTGTGTAGAGGTATATGTGCATGCTTGGATCAGAGCTGCTTGTGTGTAGAGGTATATGTGCATGCTTGGATCAGAGCTGCTTGTGTGTAGAGGTATATGTGCATGCTTGGATCAGAGCTGCTTGTGTGTAGAGGTATATGTGCATGCTTGGATCAGAGCTGCAGTGTGTGTAGAGGTATATGTGCATGCTTGGATCAGAGCTGCTTGTGTGTAGAGGTATATGTGCATGCTTGGATCAGAGCTGCTTGTGTGTAGAGGTATATGTGCATGCTTGGATCAGAGCTGCTTGTGTGTAGAGGTATATGTGCATGCTTGGATCAGAGCTGCTTGTGTGGAGAGGTATATGTGCATGCTTGGATCAGAGCTGCTTGTGTGTAGAGGTATATGTGCATGCTTGGATCAGAGCTGCTTGTGTGTAGAGGTATATGTGCATGCTTGGATCAGAGCTGCTTGTGTGTAGAGGTATATGTGCATGCTTGGATCAAGAGTTGCAGTGTGTGTAGAGGTATATGTGCATGCTTGGATCAGAGCTGCTTGTGTGTAGAGGTATATGTGCATGCTTGGATCAGAGCTGCTTGTGTGTAGAGGTATATGTGCATGCTTGGATCAGAGCTGCTTGTGTGTAGAGGTATATGTGCATGCTTGGATCAGAGCTGCAGTGTGTGTAGAGGTATATGTGCATGCTTGGATCAGAGCTGCTTGTGTGTAGAGGTATATGTGCATGCTTGGATCAGAGCTGCTTGTGTGTAGAGGTATATGTGCATGCTTGGATCAGAGCTGCTTGTGTGTAGAGGTATATGTGCATGCTTGGATCAGAGCTGCTTGTGTGGAGAGGTATATGTGCATGCTTGGATCAGAGCTGCTTGTGTGTAGAGGTATATGTGCATGCTTGGATCAGAGCTGCTTGTGTGTGTAGAGGTATATGTGCATGCTTGGATCAGAGCTGCTTGTGTGTAGAGGTATATGTGCATGCTTGGATCAGAGCTGCTTGTGCTGGTGATTACTTTTGCTGTTCTTTGCCTCACGGAATACATGTTTGGTAGATGTGAGTCCCCTCCTCTTTATCAATTTTTCTTCCCTTGTTTTTAACCCACAGTAATACATTTGTATTGTTATCACTTTCTTGGCATGCCCGTGTGCTTCTTCATAAGGATGCTTTTTTCGTTGTAATACATATCCATTATCCTTTAGCACCACTGTCCATTGTTATTATATCATAAATCAAGACAGTTTCTGGGCAACAGTGACGCACTGTGTTGATGCGGTATACTTTGTGTCACATATATATATATATATATATATATATATATAATCAAAAAATAAATAGACTATACCGTTCTGTGGCTAACGAAATGCTTTTATTTGTGCGAGCTTTCGAGATACGCTGATCTCTTCTTCTGGCGATGTTACAATGAATGAAGCAAGCAAAGGGTATACTTAAAAACAGTGTCTCTTGGAATGTTATCTGTGCTTGTCTCTTCTCCCCCCCCCCTTGTGTGAATGTGATTTATGGCTAGAGGTGTTAAATGGTTCCTGAAAGTTAGTGATGTAAGAGTGTGTGTGTGTGTGTGTGTGTGTGTATCTGTGTGAATATAAATGAATGGAGAGCCCACAGTTTATACAGTGCTTTACAAAAGGTGTGTGTGTGGAGTGGGAGTTAATATAAATTGTGTGGGTAGGTGTGGAAATGTGAGAGATTGTAGCAAAATTAAAAGTGTGTGTAGATACTATGTGGTCCCTATTGGTGTATAGGGATGGAAAAACAAGGAGTATTTGTATGTGTAAGAGACAGCTGTGTGTGCATACATATAGCACAGTATGTACAGACATGGCCTTTAGCGCTCATGGGAAGAGAGTTCACTTGTGTCAGTAATGACTCATAAAATTTCGATCTCTGTTTAGGCCACCGCTAAGTGTCCCGAACAGTTGCATATATTTCTATTCGTGCAACCATCTCTATTTCGGTGTTTTAAGATTAACTTTGAGTATGGCAACCCCCAGATCGTCCATCTTATGGACAGAGTCAGAGAAATGTTCGCCGACAGGACTGTCTCTTGTTCCGCGTGTGATGCTGTGCGATACAGGTTCATTCTCTTGTTTAGCCCCTGCCCCGTCTCACCTATGTAGTAGCAGCCCCCTGGACATTTCATGCACATGATGAGGAACACGACATTGCTGGAGGAACAGGTGAACCTTCCTCTGATTTTGTATTCCCGATTCCTGTGTGGTATTTGTATTGTGTCCGCTGTGTAGAGTATTGCGCAGGTTTTGCATCTTGCGTCCTGGCCTGGCATATATATAATTATATATATATATATTCCACAGAAGCAGCCGGCACTCCAGTTGCATGTAGAAAAAATTGGGTGCTTGTCCCATAAAGCAATAATAAACCACACGATTCCGTTTGAAGCACGAGATCAGGAGACAGCACTCTGGTAAGTTTGATCACAAGTTTTTGTACTGAAAAAGACACATAAACCGACGTGTCACGACAGGTCACTCTGCGCGTATTCTGACAGGCCGAGATGGCGTTTGCAGGGAGCTCGGGCGGTGGTAACATCTCTGCGGTGGCGCGGTCCGGATCCCAATACGTTCGCCGCGGAACCCGCTCTGGGCTTCAGTGTAAGTCTCCGTCTCCCCCTGTCAGCCTCAGGCAGCTATTTAGCTATATTTTTAGCCAATCCAGGATTCCTTTATCCCGTTTTATTGAACACTGTCTTCCTTTTTATTATTTTATATACCGTTTGTCATGTTGTTTATAGATTTAGTTTCATTTAGTTATATTTGATTATTCATGTGGTTTGTGTTCATTGTAACCGAACCCGGATCTGTGACGCATATGTACTGAGGTGGGGTTGGATCCCCTCGGTTATTTCTTGTTTTATTAATAAATAATTTACTATATTTTAATCTCTGGTGCGCATTGTGTGCATTTTTCTTCTTGTCTGCACAGTGCTTCAGATTCTGCATCTGAAAAAATGCCGGTGGATCGGGATGTGAGGTAGGGAAGTGACGTCCGCGCCGGAACGTTATTGCCACGCCTCCAAATATTCATTGCCACGCCCCCAAATCGCGCCCGCTGCATACCCTGCAAAGCCATTAAAAAGCTCAGGCTTCAGCAAGTGTATTGCAGCGTGTGTGCGCCTTCCCTCCGTCTGAAATACTATAGACCAGGCCTGCACAACTCGTAAAGCGAGAAGGGCCAAAATGCTCCAAGGAAAAAAAATTTGGGCCGCACGGGTAAAATCATCATCATCATCTCTCCTCCAGCACCTCTCATCATCATCCTCACATCTCCCCCAGAACCCCTCACTATCAACCTTTGCGATACTCCCCATCTATCTCTCATACCCCCATCTCTCCCCCTCACCCACACATAATACTCCCTCTCCACAAACACACAATACCCCACTGCACACCACACACATCCCACGCCCCCTGCACCTCACATCCTTCTACCCCCCTGCACCTCACATCACTCTCCCCCCCTGCACCTCACATCACTCTCCCCCCCTGCACCTCACACCACTCTCCCCCCCTGCACCTCCCATCTCTCCCCCCTGCACCTCACATCACTCTCCCCCCCTGCACCTCACATCACTCTCCCCCGCTGCACCTCACATCACTCTTCCCCCCTGCACCTCACATCACTCTTCCCCCCTGCACCTCACATCACTCCCCCCCCCTGAACCTCACACCACTCTCCCCCCCCTGCACCTCACATCACTCTCCCCCCCTGCAACTCACATCACTCTCCCCCCCTGCAACTCACATCACTCTCCCCCCTGTACCTCCAATCACCCCCCCTGCACCTCCAATCACCCCCCCTACACCTCCAACAACCCTCCCCTGCACCTCCAATAACCCCCCCTGCACATCCAACAACCCTCCCCTGCACCTCCAAAGACCCCCCCTGCACCTCCAATGACCCCCCCTGCACCTCCAATGACCCCCCCTGCACCTCCAATAACCCCCCCTGTACCTCCAATAACCCCACCACACCTCCAATGACCCCCACACCTCCAATCACCCCCCCTGCACCTCAATCACCCCCCCTGCACCTCAATCACCCCCCTGCACCTCCAACCACCCCCCCTGAACCTCCAATCACCCCCCTGAACCTCCAATGATCCCCCCTGCACCTCCAATGATCCCCCCTGCACCTCCAATGATCCCCCCTGCACCTCCAATCACCCCCCCCCTGCACCTCCAATCACCCCCCCCCGCTGCACCTCCAATCACCCCCCCTGCACCTCCAATCACCCCCTCTGCACCTCCAATCACCCCCCTCTGCACCTCCAATCACCCCCCCTGCACCTCCAATCACCCCCCCCTGCACCTCCAATCACCCCTGCACCTCACCCCCTACACCTCACCTCCCCTGCACCTCACCTCAATGCACCTCACCTCAATGCACCTCACATCATCCCCGGGACCGCGGGGAATCGCTGCCATTTTTTTTTTTTGAAAGTTTTTTTTTTTAAGTTTTTTTTTTTTTAAATCTCATTGCGGGCCGCACAGAGAGGCCGGGCGGGCCGCACAGAGAGGCCGGGGCGGGCCGCACAGAGAGGCCGGGCGGGCCGCACAGAGAGGCCGGGCGGGCCGCACAGAGAGGCCGGGCGGGCCGCACAGAGAGGCCGGGCGGGCCGCACAGAGAGGCCGGGCGGGCCGTACAGAGGGGGCCGCACAGAGAGGCGGGGCGGGCCGCACAGAGAGGCGGGGCGGGCCGCACAGAGAGGCGGGGCGGGCCGCACAGAGAGGCGGGGCGGGCCGCACAGAGAGGCCGGGCGGGCCGCACAGAGAGGCCGGGCGGGCCGCACAGAGAGGCCGGGCGGGCCGTACAGAGAGGCCGGGCGGGCCGCACAGAGAGGCCGGGCGGGCCGCACAGAGAGGCCGGGCGGGCCGCACAGAGAGGCCGGGCGGGCCGCACAGAGAGGCCGGGCGGGCCGCACAGAGAGGCCGGGCGGGCCGCACAGAGAGGCCGGGCGGGCCGTACAGAGGGGGCCGCACAGAGAGGCGGGGCGGGCCGCATAGAGAGGCGGGGCGGGCCGCACAGAGAGGCCGGGCGGGCCGCACAGAGAGGCCGGGCGGGCCGCACAGAGAGGCCGGGCGGGCCGCACAGAGAGGCCGGGCGGGCCGCACAGAGAGGCCGGGCGGGCCGCACAGAGAGGCCGGGCGGGCCGCATGCGGCCCGCGGCCGTTATGTTGTGCAGGCCTGCTATAGACGCAGCCTTATCGACGCTTACTGAATAGGCCACTGTGTCTCTGTCTCTCTCTGTGTCTCTGTCTCTCTCTGTGTCTCTCTGTGTCTCTCAAATCAAAATCAGCTTTGTTGGCATGACAAAAGAACATTTCAGTATTGCCAAAGCGTGAGTAATAGGGGGTGTGGGACAATGATTACACGAATACTAGGGGGTACGGTTTAATGGTTATACAGTACATTACTTTTGTCTCTCTCTCATTCTCTGTCTCTCTCTCATTCTCTGTGTCTCTCTCATTCTCTGTGTGTCTCTCTCATTCTCTGTCTCTCTCTCATTCTCTGTCTCTCTCTCATTCTCTGTCTCTCTCTCATTCTCTGTCTCTCTCTCATTCTCTGTCTCTCTCTCATTCTCTGTCTCTCTCTCATTCTCTGTCTCTCTCTCATTCTCTGTCTCTCTCTCATTCTCTGTCTCTCTCTCTCATTCTCTGTCTCTCTCTCTCATTCTCTGTCTCTCTCTCTCATTCTCTGTCTCTCTCTCATTCTCTGTCTCTCTCTCATTCTCTGTCTCTCTCTCATTCTCTGTCTCTCTCTCATTCTCTGTCTCTCTCTCATTCTCTGTCTCTCTCTCTCATCCCTGTATGATAGGTATGTTCCAACTCTATTTTTTGCTCTTCTTTTCCGTTTGAGAGGAGGGAGTCCCTCACCTCTTCAGCCACACACCAGGAACGCTGGATTGCTTACAGACGCTCGGAGAGGCGGATACAGTCGTGGATTGCAGGCACTGATTTATCTGGTAAGTACCGCAAACATGCTTGAACAAGGGCCGTAGACATTTTATTTGATGGTTTAGATTACCATTGTCTGTGGTTGTTAGTTATTGGTATTACAGTTTTTTGATGTTGTTACGAATCAAATACATTTTGAAGTAGTAATCCCCTCCGAACTGGGCATTCCTGGCCAATAATGCCCTGGCTGTAAGAGTTGAAGGGCCCAAGCAAAGCCCCCACCTCTATACACACTAACACTGCAGGGGCATCAGAGTGTCTTATTGTCATGGCAACAGGAGGTGTCACGTGATGTAATTTGTTTAATAAATTATTTTTTAAGGTGTCCCGGTTTTTCATTTTCGAAATCTGGTCACCCTATTCATCAAGCAGAAAAAGTGAAGAAACAATTGTAGTTTTGCTAATGGACGTCATTTTGGCATATCATTAGCTTTGAGGATACCCATTAATATGAAGAAAAGTAACAGCCATTCCCAATGTAGCCCCCCTTCCCTGGGCCAATCGCAGATCGGGCCCCCTCCTCTGTACTAGGGCCTGGCTACGTGTCTGAGTGTGGTGCATACCTGCTGGCAACAGGGGGGCCTGAGTCTCCCGCGATGGTATGGGGGATGATAGGATCAGGTTTCTGGGGTGAATGCCTTCGTCTCATTTAATGGTGCAGCACCTCCATCTCTGAGCCCCAGGAATTCGGGTGGAATCCTTCCAGAGAGTCGTCCCCCCCCCCCCCCCCCCGGGGATGAGAGATTCCAGTCTCACACTGTATATCTTTAAAAGCAGCCGCAGCTCTTTATTCACAGCAGCAGAATAGCAGCAACAAGACTGTCAATCAGGTACAGGGTGTCTTCCTCCACACAGGACTGCTCTCCCTCAGGATGGTCTCTGTGTCCCTGCCACCACCCCAGGTCAAGGGCACCCAGGGTGGGGCTAGCTCTTCCCTCGCCCCCTAAACAGGGTGAGAGGAATTGGTCCACCTCCCTAAGTAAGGTTGCATCAGCTCTACTCAGAGGCTGATGGCTCCCCTTCTCCAACGGCCAATTGATATAGGCTCTCTCTGTCACCCTGGGCCAGCCAGGTGACAGACTCAGCAGACTCTAACTCTGGACTGAACTCTTAACTCTGACACACACTTCTACTAAATAGGAAGTGCACTGCTCTTTATGATATTGGCAGGCACTGCCCCTGTGTCTCTGCCTTCCACACAGGGTCAGGTACCAATTTCAGGAATGTCCCGTTATTAGCGTAAACACAACAGAGTTCCATGGATCTAGCATTAAGACTGTAAGCTCTGCAGGCCAGGGATTTCCTTTCCTATTGTCTGATTTTGTTTGTTGCACTTATTGTACTATAATTCCCTGTACTGTATTGCCTCTCTTATAAAGCGCTATATAAATAAAGATTTCCATACATAATATATCTTAATGCATCTTAAGACACCTTAGAGTTCCCTCTATAAGACACTTTATGGTCCACTCAAGTGAATAGTCTGTAAGGAGTCTAAGGCTGCGTCCATAGAAGGACAAGCAGCGCTGAGGCGTGCGGACGCTCCGCGCTGAGCCCCTGCATCCTCAATGAGGATGCCTTGAGAGGGGGCTCATGCGAGCGTCCGCGGGCGTGCTCAGGCTTTGGAGTTTTAAGCCGAGCGCCAAGCTGTTTTTCAGCGCGCTGTCGGCTGAAAACATCCAATCAGCCTTAAGCAGCGTCAACGTCACGGCGCCGTGACATTGACGTCAGTGCATCGCGGGCGATTGGCCCAGCGACGTCACTGCCCCGCCTCCAACCACCTCCCCCCGGCTCCCTTCGCGCACGCTGGCTCCGTGGAATCGGGCTGACTTAAGCAGGAGAGCCTCAGCGTTAGCTCGCATCCGCTCTCCTCACCCCTCTATGGCCCGGGCCTTAGTTACTGTACAGCATTGTAAAGTGCCTTGCTGGCCTAGTACAA
The DNA here is from genome assembly GCF_040206685.1 of Ascaphus truei. NCBI lineage: Eukaryota > Metazoa > Chordata > Amphibia > Anura > Ascaphidae > Ascaphus > Ascaphus truei. The sequence continues at coordinate 433,005 of NW_027455610.1, forward strand.
TTTAGTAAATATCCTAAACAATGTCGTCTTAGGCAAAATGTTGCTGATCTTTGCTCTAAAAATGACTATGAACTAAAGAGAAATAACAATCTCCCTTGTGAGCACATTCACATGTCTCAGACAGGTCTGCAACCCTGCTTTTCACCATTATCCCATACAGCTTCCACTGCAGCCAGGGACTCTGGGAAATGACATGCAAATGAGCACAGTGTCACCTTTTGCTTCAAATCTATTTTAAATGAAATTAGCCTGGTACTTCTGGTGGAGAGAGTAGGGGTTTGCTGCTTTATACGTTACATATTATTAAATGTTAACATCAAACAAATATTGTCATTATGTTTGGTGCTACTTATTTCTTTTTCATTAGGATTTATTTATTCATCTTTCATTATTATTATTTACTAGCTGAGAGACCCGGCGTTGCCCGGGATGTAAATGCGTAATAGGTAGTATTATTTATAACTCGTGGAACAATAGGTGAGTATTTGTTGTAAAGGTTTCGGGGGGGGGGAGAAAGGGGAGCGGGGGGGGGAGAAAGGGGAGCGGGGGGGGGAGAAAGGGGAGCGGGGGGGGAGAAAGGGGAGCGGGGGGGGGGAGAAAGGGGAGCGGGGGGGGAGAAAGGGGAGCGGGGGGGGGAGAAAGGGGAGCGGGGGGGGGAGAAAGGGGAGCGGGGGGGGAGAAAGGGGAGCGGGGGGGAGAAAGGGGAGCGGGGGGGAAGGGGAGCGGGGGGGGGGGAAAGGGGAGTGGGGGGGGGGAGAAAGGGGAGCGGGGGGGGAGAAAGGGGAGCGGGGGGGAGAAAGGGGAGCGGGGGGGGGAGAAAGGGGAGCGGGGGGGGGGGAGAAAGGGGAGCGGGGGGGGGGAGAAAGGGGAGCGGGGGGGGGGAGAAAGGGGAGCGGGGGGGGGGAGAAAGGGGAGCGGGGGGGGAGAAAGGGGAGCGGGGGGGGAGAAAGGGGAGCGGGGGGGAGAAAGGGGAGCGGGGGGGGGGGGGAAGGGGAGTGGGGGGGGGGAAAGGGGAGTGGGGGGGGGTGGAGAGCGGTGGGCATATGTATTGTCATAATTTATGTATGGGCATTTCCCCCCCCCCGTTCCCCGTGACTCCCCCCCCCCCCCGTTCCCTGTGACTCGCGCTCCCCCCCCCGGCGGCCGCTTGGTCCCCCGATGTGCCGTCCTGCTGAGTGAGGCGTGCAGGCGGCTGCAGGAAGCGCCCTGTGTGGGCCTAAGACTCACGCTCCCCCCCCCCCCCCCGGCGCCCGCTCGATGTGGCGTCTGGCTGAGCGGCGGTAGGAAGCGCCCTGTGTGGGCCTGAGGCTGAGGCGGGACGCGCAGTGGGCCTGAGGCTGTGGCGGGACGCGCAGTGGGCCTGAGGCTGAGGCGGGACGCGCAGTGGGCCTGAGGCTGAGGCGGGACGCGCAGTGGGCCTGAGGCTGAGGCGGGACGCACAGTGACTTACCTGAGCGGGTGGTAGCGCCGGGGAGGTAAGGGAGCGGCTGGGGTAGGAGGGCCGCGCTTCCCGTCCGGAGCCAGTGCAGGATGGCGCACGTGAGGGGGGGGGGAGGGGGGCGGACAGAGGGTGTGTGTGTGTGTATAGAGCTGCTGTGTTGTGTGTGTGTGTGTGTGTGTGTGTGTATAGAGCTGCTGTGTTGTGTGTGTGTGTATAGAGCTGCTGTGTTGTGTGTGTGTGTGTGTATAGAGCTGCTGTGTTGTGTGTGTGTGTGTGTGTGTGTATAGAGCTGCTGTGTTGTGTGTGTGTGTGTATAGAGCTGCTGTGTTGTGTGTGTGTGTGTGTGTGTGTGTATAGAGCTGCTGTGTTGTGTGTGTGTGTGTGTGTATAGAGCTGCTGTGTTGTGTGTGTGTGTGTATAGAGCTGCTGTGTTGTGTGTGTGTGTGTGTGTATAGAGCTGCTGTGTTGTGTGTGTGTGTGTGTGTATAGAGCTGCTGTGTTGTGTGTGTGTGTGTGTGTATAGAGCTGCTGTGTTGTGTGTGTGTGTGTGTGTATAGAGCTGCTGTGTTGTGTGTGTGTGTGTGTGTATAGAGCTGCTGTGTTGTGTGTGTGTGTGTGTGTATAGAGCTGCTGTGTTGTGTGTGTGTGTGTGTGTATAGAGCTGCTGTGTTGTGTGTGTGTGTGTGTGTATAGAGCTGCTGTGTTGTGTGTGTGTGTGTGTGTGTATAGAGCTGCTGTGTTGTGTGTGTGTGTGTGTGTGTGTATAGAGCTGCTGTGTTGTGTGTGTGTGTGTGTGTGTGTGTGTATAGAGCTGCTGTGTTGTGTGTGTGTGTGTGTGTATAGAGCTGCTGTGTTGTGTGTGTGTGTGTGTGTGTGTATAGAGCTGCTGTGTTGTGTGTGTGTGTGTGTATAGAGCTGCTGTGTTGTGTGTGTGTGTGTGTGTATAGAGCTGCTGTGTTGTGTGTGTGTGTGTGTGTGTGTATAGAGCTGCTGTGTTGTGTGTGTGTGTGTGTGTGTGTATAGAGCTGCTGTGTTGTGTGTGTGTGTGTGTGTGTGTATAGAGCTGCTGTGTTGTGTGTGTGTGTGTGTGTGTGTATAGAGCTGCTGTGTTGTGTGTGTGTGTGTGTGTGTATAGAGCTGCTGTGTTGTGTGTGTGTGTGTGTGTGTATAGAGCTGCTGTGTTGTGTGTGTGTGTGTGTGTGTGTGTGTATAGAGCTGCTGTGTTGTGTGTGTGTGTGTGTGTGTGTGTATAGAGCTGCTGTGTTGTGTGTGTGTGTGTGTGTGTGTGTGTATAGAGCTGCTGTGTTGTGTGTGTGTGTGTGTGTGTGTGTATAGAGCTGCTGTGTTGTGTGTGTGTGTGTGTGTGTATAGAGCTGCTGTGTTGTGTGTGTGTGTGTGTGTGTATAGAGCTGCTGTGTTGTGTGTGTGTGTGTGTGTGTGTGTATAGAGCTGCTGTGTTGTGTGTGTGTGTGTGTGTGTGTATAGAGCTGCTGTGTTGTGTGTGTGTGTGTGTGTGTATAGAGCTGCTGTGTTGTGTGTGTGTGTATAGAGCTGCTGTGTTGTGTGTGTGTGTGTGTGTGTGTATAGAGCTGCTGTGTTGTGTGTGTGTGTGTGTGTGTGTGTATAGAGCTGCTGTGTTGTGTGTGTGTGTGTGTGTGTGTGTGTGTGTGTGTGTGTATAGAGCTGCTGTGTTGTGTGTGTGTGTGTGTGTGGGCCGTCACTCCGCCTCAGGCCAATGAGAGGTGTGCGGGGGCGGGCGTCCCAAGGGACCAATGAGATTTCCCCTAGGGACACCGGACATCCAGGCAGGCAAACATACAGTGCTTTCACTAATATAGTATAAGATTAACTTTATTATATTTGTTGTTGTCATTATTATTATTGTTTACTGTTAGCTGGAGTATGGCTCACCCAAGAACCACTTCCCCCTGTATGGTGGGCAGACATAGTGCAGACTTGACCCCTGACATTTATAAAAAGATGTTGGAATATGTGACACTGCTGCTTAATAAACACAAACACAGGCGCGCCATGTATTGTTCTGACATTGGTTTATTACACAGAGACACGTCTTTATAGAGGGTTGTCACACTAACAGCCTGGAAGGGGTTAATGCAGGGTCACCAGCCCAGCCCCCCTCTCCTATGATTGGTTGCTGCTCTCGTACAGGAGCCGCGATTGGTCCCCTGTCAATGTCAGAAAAGGCGCGCCAGTTTTGCTGTCTCCATGGCGACCATGGCGGCCGCCGGAGATCGGCCTGCAGCGCGGCCCGGCTTCCAGGTTACCTCCCCGCCGGTGAAGATGTTAGCGGGGCGGCTGAGGGAATGCGTGCGGCGGCGGCCCGGTTCCTTCTGGCTGGAGAAAGGAGCCGGCGGGCTGGAGGTGGGCCTGGTGTGGATGCAGGGCCGGGTGCTGCACGTACGGCCCGAGCGCGGCGTCACCGTGCGGCTGAGCGACGACACTCACACCATCACCGTGTGCGGGGCCGACCGGGTGCCCAAGGGCAAGCCCTGCCTGCAGCCAGGTAACCGGGGGGTCCGCACGCCCTGCCTGCAGCCAGGTAACCGGGGGGGTCCGCAAGCCCTGCCTGCAGCCAGGTAACCAGGGGGTCCGCAAGCCCTGCCTGCAGCCCGGTAACCGAGGGGTCCGCAAGCCCTGCCTGCAGCCCGGTAACCGGGGGGGTCCGCAAGCCCTGCCCGCAGCCAGGTAACCGGGGGGTCAGCAAGCCCTGCCTGCAGCCAGGTAACCGGGGGGGTCAGCAAGCCCTGCCTGCAGCCAGGTAACCGGGGGGGGTCCGCAAGCCCTGCCTGCAGCCAGGTAACCGGGGGGGGTCCGCAAGCCCTGCCTGCAGCCAGGTAACCGGGGGGGTCCGCAAGCCCTGCCTGCAGCCAGGTAACCGGGGGGGTCAGCAAGCCCTGCCTGCAGCCAGGTAACCGGGGGGGGTCCGCAAGCCCTGCCTGCAGCCAGGTAACCGGGGGTCCGCAAGCCCTGCCTGCAGCCAGGTAACCGGGGGGTCCGCAAGCCCTGCCTGCAGCCAGGTAACCGGGGGGTCCGCAAGCCCTGCCTGCAGCCACGTAACTGGGGGGTCCGCAAGCCCTGCCTGCAGCCAGGTAACCGGGGGGTCAGCAAGCCCTGCCTGCAGCCACGTAATCGGGGGGTCCGCAAGACCTGCCTGCAGCCAGGTAACCGGGGGGTCCGCAAGCCCTGCCAGCAGCCAGGTAACCGGGGGTCCGCAAGCCCTGCCTTCAGCCACGTATTTGGGGGGTCCGCAAGCCCTGCCTGCAGCCAGGTAACCGGGGGGGTCCGCAAGCCCTGCCAGCAGCCAGGTAACCGGGGGGGTCCGCGCGTGGCTATCACTGTCCTGCCTCACACGGGAGGAGGGCGCCATGATTTCTTCTCCCGCCCCCTAAACAGCAACACCAGCCTCTCACCCTCTCACCCTCTAGCGTCACCTAGATAGAAGCCAGGCAGATCACACTGGTTTTCTATGAATCGCAACTGATTTTAAAGTCCTGTTTATATCAGCAGTCAGGTCTGATATAAAACAGTAGTAATGTTTCCACCGCCAGTGTATGCAGTGCTGTACATAGAATGTTTGCAGGCGCGAGCCGCTACCCCATAGAGCTTACAATCTATGTCTGAAGCACTTATTCCCATGACCTGTTATTTGTAATTTATATGATTGTCACATGTATTACTGCTGGGAAGCGCTATGTACATTTAATGGCGCTATATAAAAAAAGACATTTGTAGCCCTTTTTCTGACACTCTAAGCGACTTCGGGTAACTGCGCGCACCTGCGGCTCCAGGAGATCTGAGCCTCCGCTAGCTGGGAGCCTGGGGTAACACTTATTAGCGCAGCGCCTCCACTTACCCAGGATCACCGTCATGTAAGATTCCCCTGGGCAAGAAACACACCGATACAATGCGTGCAACCAACTTTACTATGTGCAATAATAAACGTATACTCTATATGAACCGTGGCAATAACCCAATATGCATACACTTATCTTATAACACTATACTTATACTCTATCATACCCTAACACCGCTAACGGATAATGTCCTTCTAACATCAGTGGCTCGGCCACACCCCTAGGGAATATTGTCCTGTACAATAGTGGCTCAGCCACGCTCTTATGAGTGTCTCTATCCCGTCACCGCGTGCCCCACACACCGTGTCCGTGTAATAGTACGATAGCGGTGTGTACTCGCTAGTGTCTCCCTATAGTTACGCCTAAGGCGGGATCAGCGCCTGTTGACCGGTGTTGGTGCACTTGACGTATCTACTACCTTCCGGTCACGGCGGTGACCGGTAATACTTGGAAAAGGATCAGCCGAATCCTTGCTTGTCTGGGATGTCCGCAGTGCAGCTGTCTGGTCCCAAGCAGCTCACCAGCAAACCTGCTCCGCACGCTTGTCCCTAACTGTGTACACAGTAAGGTGACTGATCGCTAGCACTATGGCCGTCCCTGCAGCACAGCAGCACACTGTGACTCAGGGGTTTCTCCTAAGGGCCTGCGGGGTAAAGCTAGCCTATGCAGGCGGGTCACGGACCCCCTGCACACATACACCCTCCTCCGTTACCTTCCAGATCCCCTCTGACTAGCCTCTCCCCCACGCTTCCCTTTCCTCCTCCCGTAATTCTAGCCTTCCGATTGGCTCCTCAAGTCAGGTGACTGCCCAGGAGCTCATGGGAGTTGTAGTTCCTCAGCGGAGCTTCTCTGCCTTGAGCTGCACAGACTCACAGCTATTGCATCAGCGCAGACCTCCACATGACTCTCCTGAACAGTCAAAACACCAACTGAACACACATATGAGGCTCCTACCACATCCCTACACATACATCTATTATTTGGTGCCTGCGGCACAGGGAGATAACGTGACTTGCTCAAGGTCACACGGTATGGGGGGGGGATTGAGTGTGTGTGTGTGTGGGGGGGGATTGAGTGTGTTTGTGTGTGGGGGGGTGTGTGTTTGTGTGTGGGGGGGATTGTGTGTGTTGGGGGGGGAGATTGAGTGTGTGGGGGGGATTTTGTGTGTGTGTGGGGGGGGATTGTGTGTGTGTGGGTGGGGGATTGAGTGTGTGTGGGGGGGGTTGAGTGTGTGTGTGTGGGGGGGGTTGAGTGTGTGTGTGGGGGGGGGGTTGAGTGTGTGTGTGGGGGGGGGTTGAGTGTGTGTGTGGGGGGGGGTTGAGTGTGTGTGTGGGGGGGGGGGGTTGAGTGTGTGTGTGGGGGGGGGTTGAGTGTGTGTGTGGGGGGTGGGTTGAGTGTGTGTGGGGGGGGATTGTGTGTGTGTGGGGGGATTGAGTGTGTGTGTGGGGGGGATTGAGTGTGTGTGTGGGGGGGGGTTGAGTGTGTGTGTGTGTGTGGGGGGGTTGAGTGTGTGTGGGGGGGATTGAGTGTGTGGGGGGGGGATTGAGTGTGGGGGCGGGGATTGAGTGTGTGTGGGGGGGGGGATTGAGTGTGTATGTGTGTGGGGGGGATTGTGTGTGTGTGTGTGTGGGGGATTGTGTGTGTTGGGGGGGGAGATTGAGTGTGTGGGGGGGATTTTGTGTGTGTGTGTGTGGGGGGGATTGAGTGTGTGTGGGGGGGGTTGAGTGTGTGTGGGGGGGGGGGTTGAGTGTGTGTGGGGGGGGTTGAGTGTGTGTGTGGGGGGGGGGTTGAGTGTGTGTGTGGGGGGGGGGTTGAGTGTGTGTGTGGGGGGGGGGGGTTGAGTGTGTGTGTGGGGGGTGGGTTGAGTGTGTGTGGGGGGGGATTGTGTGTGTGTGGGGGGATTGAGTGTGTGTGTGTGTGTGTGTGGGGGGGATTGAGTGTGTGTGTGGGGGGGGGGATTGAGTGTGTGTGTGTGTGGGGGGGTTGAGTGTGTGTGGGGGGGATTGAGTGTGTGGGGGGGATTGAGTGTGGGGGCGGGGATTGAGTGTGTGTGGGGGGGGGATTGAGTGTGTATGTGTGTGGGGGGGATTGTGTGTGTGTGGGGGGGGGGGATTGAGTGTGATTGGGGGGATTGAGTGTGTGCGTGGGGGGATTGAGTGTGTGCGTGGGGGGATTGCGTGTGTGTGTGGGGGGGGGAATTGAGAGTGTGTGTGTGTGGGGGGGGATTGTGTGTATGGGGGGGGATTGAGTGTATGTTTGTGTGGGGGGGATTGAGTGTGTGTGTGTGGGGGGGATTGAGTGTGTGCGGGGGGGATTGTGTATGGGGGGGGATTGAGTGTGTTTGTGTGTGTGTGGGGGGGTGTGTTTGTGTGTGGGGGGATTGTGTGTGTGTGGGGGGATTGAGTGTGTGTGTGTGTGTGTGTGGGGATTGTGTGTGGGGATTGTGTGTGTGTGTGTGGGGGGGGGGGAGTGTGTGTGTGTGTGTGTGTGTGTGTGGGGGGGGATTGTGTGTGTGTGTATGTGGTGTGTATGTGGTGATTGATTGAGAGAGAGAGTGTGTGTTGTATTGCAGTGGTGCGCAAACTGGTGGGGGGCAATAAGGCGCAAGATTTAGGGGGGCGCAGGCGACGTGCGGCGAAATCTGGGTGCGCGGGCCGGCAGACGCTTTGCGCGGGAGGATGAAAAAGCTGTACGCGAGGGGCGGCCAATAAGATGTGCACGGGCGGGCAGCCGAAGATGTGTGCGGGTGGCTGAACAAGATAGTGCAGGTGGCGGCCTCGTGATGGTGTGTGCGCACGCGCGCAGGGGCTTCGGGGGTACGGGGAGGAGCACGCCCGAGCACGGTGAAGTCAAACGCCCCTCCCGGTGTCTGCCCTGCAATAGCGCTGTGTTCCTGCTCTCCTCCGCTGGCAACCTGCTTCGCTGCGATCCTCTGCGAGGGAAAGGGTCGGCTGCCACTGTATCAATCACACTATGAATGTACAGAAATAATAAAAAAAAAGTGAAAACATTGAAAACGGAAAAAAAATAATAATAATGTAGGTAGGAGTGTGGATGACAATGGGGATAGCAAGCCAAAGAGCAGGGAGGGGAAGGTAGAAACAAAAAGGGGGGGAGAGGGAAGGGAGGTAGCAAAGAGGTGGATGAATGCCCCCCAAAAGTATTGCCTTTGTGCACGTACGCTCTCCCAAGCTCAGCGCTTGGGGAGACAAACAAAACTGACTTTGAAGTGCACTCAGCAGAAGTCAATGCACACACACAGCCACACAGCCACACACAGCCACACACAAATAGCCCCGATCCACGTTTGCAAAATGATGCAGGACACCCTGCGCTCAGGCTTGGAGAGTTGGTGATGTCACCGCTCTCAGCGGCAGCGTGGACGCAGCCTAATTTTGCAAGCGCGAGCTGTTGAAATATGTAAGTATTTATAGACATATTTGGATTTATATTGTATACCGTTTAATAAAGGTTTTTTTTTTTTTTTCATGTGATTTTGATTACGTCAGCCAGGGGGGGCCCGAGAAATTTTATGGATGAAAAGGGGGGCTCGGCATAAAAAGTTTGCTCACCCCTGCACTAAGCTGCGCTTTCAGCTCATAGACCTCACATTATAAACGTGTAATTATAGTCTCACCTTAATGTAGTGTAAAAGAAAATGATGTACAGATTTGGTCGCATCTATTAACGCAGGTTAACGGTGGCAGAACGTTAACGCAGCTCTATTTAAACAAATGGCACAGCGCTATATTTCTTAAATGGGTGCAATTTATTGCATTATTTGTGTAATCTTATCAGGTAGTACAGGCATACCCCGCATTCACGTACACAATGGGACCGGAGCATGTATGTAAAGTGAAAATGTACTTACAGTGAAGCACTCCCTTTTCCCCACTTATCGATGCATGTACTGTACTGCAATCCTCATATACGCGCATAACTGGTGTAAATAACGCATTTGTAACAGTCTCTATAGTCTCCCCGCTTGCGCACAGCTTTGGTACAGGTAGGGAGCCGGTATTGCTGTTCAGGACGTGCTGACAGGCGCATGCGCGAGCTGCCGTTTGCCTATTGGGTGATATGTCTTTACTCGCGAGTGTACTTAAAGTGAGTGTCCTTAAACCGGGGTATACTTGTACAGGAAATCCTAAAGTTGATGTCCCTGGGGCAGCTGAGGGATTTTCACCCATTCAGTCCTGGAGGGTCCTGCGCCCCCCTCCTGCATTTCCTAATCATGTGTTCGCTCCTTAGGCCTCGGATATTTTATTTATTTATAAAATGTTTTACCAGGAAGGAAGCAATACTTGAAAATGAGAGGTAACTCTCAATGTATGTCCTGGGCACAGAGTTATGATGACAGATACATGGTTACAAATCCATAGTTACATTAGGTGAACATGGTATACATTATATACAAGACATTGCATGCACAGTTAGAGATAATATATATTATAGGCGCATGTAACCGTTACAGACCAGATTAAAATGTGAGACAGCTTTAGTTTTGAAAGAACTTAGACTGGTAGCATCTGCAAGAGTCTCTGGTAGGTTGTTCCAGTTTTGGGGTGCATGGTAAGGCCGTGATTATACCCGAAGCGGCGGAGCGCAGAACGTTGTGCGCCACCAAAACAAATAAAAGTTTTCCTATGAGCGCACACTAAGAATGGGTGACCAACGAGGCGGCCAAGTGCGCAAATTTTCGAACAGATCCAAGAATTTTATTTTCTGGAGCGATGGCCGCGTCATGTGAGCGGTTCAGCCAATGAGAGTGAACCACTCACGTGACATCATGGCCTCGCCTCCCGATGCCTCCTGCCTGCAGTGCAAGTTTCGGGCAGCGCATCGCATTGAGGTAGCGCGCGTGTCACGCCGCCGGTGGTATTAATGAAGGCCTATGAGGAGGAACGGACGGATACTTTGTTGAACCTTAGGACCATGAGCAGTCTGTTGGAGTCTGATCTCAGATGATAAGTGCTACACGTGGTAGGGGTGAGGAGCTTGTTCAGATAGGTGGGTAGCTTGCCGAGAAAGTATTTGAAGGCAAGACAGGAAAGATGAACTTTGCGCCTAGACTCTAGTGATGACCAATCTAGTTCTTTGAGCATTTCGCAGTGATGTGTGTTGTCGTTGCATTGGAGGACAAAGCGACATTGAATTGTAGAGGGTATCAAGGTTGCTAAGGTGGGTTTGGGGTGCTGTGCCATATACTACAGTATGTCCCCATAGTCGATAATTTGCATTGGCTTCTGCTGTGTGATATAGTGCGTGTGCGACAGAGCACATAGCGTTGTGCGCGCCTGTCGCCTGAGCGATCTGTGGACTTTAGATCGCTCGTGACGGGGAGGCGTGGCCGTGACATTACTAGGCCTTCCCTAATGTCTCTCACGGGAGACCAGGAGATTTTACAATTATTTTTACCGGGATCATTCGCTAGGCAAACAAGGTGGTAAGAACAAAATGCAGTTTATTCGGGTAAACCCGCGTACAACACAATGAATACACAAAATACAGCTAAAAGCACTCTTGCTGGGGGTGAAATCTAGGCTCTACTAGGTGCAGGGCGAATGCTTCGGTACGCTTAACCTGACCGGGATATACACCCGGGCTTTCTGGTCCTCTTTTTGGCTTCAGTTCCTAGCCGCGACCGCTACGTTCCAAATGAGAACTTGAACTTCACGTCTGACTTAGTCTCTGCAGGGCAGACTTTTCCTAGCTTCAAAACCAAGCCGGTTGCTCTGGTATTCGTGACAGCAACTTTGAAAAGTCCGCCCTAGCTTCATCGACACAAGTCACTAGATCGTCTGGTTCTCTGACTGGGGTTTTCTCCTTACATACCCTCCACTGTTCTATGTTCAGCATGGAGGAAGGAGCGACCAATTGGAGCATGGGAAACCCTGCCGCCAACCGATAAGAATAGGGGCTCGTCCTTTGACTGACGCCAGAGGAGGGGACGGGCTAAGCCGGCTTGGGATGACCCGTGGGCGGGACATACGGATTGACCAATGGGAAAACGCGCCGACATTTTGCTGCTTCCCCTAGTCAACCCCTTGTCACCTACTGGGCAGACTCCACTGAGTCTGGCAGATCAGAGTGTCCTCCCCGCAGGGGGTCTCTGTTCTCCGGACCCAGTACTAAGCCCTGCCCTGGCCACTTCACACCCCGACACCTCTCAACATCCCTTCTCCTCTCCGATGTCTATGCAGACTTCCCGGCACCTATATGGATGCCTGAGCTGGCTGAATAGACATTTATAGTAAAAGCACATGTAACGGTATTTCTGGCCCGGCCTGACTCACCCAATCTCACATTGGCCCCTGTGGTCTAACCGTTCCCCATTACAGTGTGATAGTGTCTGGTGGTGCACCTGTTGGCAACAGGACTCCTGAGTCTCCCGCATGATGGTGTGTGGGGAGGACCCGTCCAGACAGGCAGCTGAGGTAGTGTGCGGAGTCCTACCTAGTTCCAGTGCAGCGCCTCCACCTCATCAGGGTCCCTTCGGTCACTTGAGGATGGTCCTGACGAGGAACTCCTCTGTGGTGCTCCTCTCTGTACATTCACTCCACACATGTACACGAGAGGGTTTGTGATTAAGAGCATCTTTATTGGTTGAGGTGGGCTAACTGCCCCTCGCAGTAGTTTCTCTAGCCACTCATTGTCCCTCAGTGCTTCCCTTTGAAAGGTGTAATTCTCCTTTAATAGGGATTCCCAATCCCAGCCGGGATGTCTTTACCCTGTGCCAGGTCCCTGGACACAGTCTTCCTGTTCAGCTACTATAACATAACTCTCGCAGACTATTCAGAACTCCTACAGAACTCAGGACTCAGATAGAACTAACTATTAGACACAGTGCTGTGCCTTATGTACACTCTGGAAGCTGACACACCTCTGACATCACTAACCATGGAATCAGAGCATGTGACCACTCCCATCCATACACAGGGCACCCCACCAGGGTGTGAGGGCAAACCTCCATAATTACTGCTGGCATGCCCACAACTTACCAGGCCTTACTGTCAGCAGGAGAGATGACTGTAGCCATTTTACATGACCGCTACATTCTCCCCCTGGTGAATCCCATCGCCCTCGCTGGGACCTAAATTTAAATGCCTTCTTCCAGGAAGCACTGTAACACATAACACATAATTGTTAACCTCACAGATTGTCCATTATACAAAAAAAAATGACCACAGTGACATCTCGCCAAGCCCGCCCCGACCAGAAGCCACGAGCCCGCAAAATGCCTTAGTACCCCCTAATAATTGTGGCTCGGGTCAGGTTTCTTAACCTCTCTACCACCCATGTCCAGGACCGTGACATGATAGTGCCTAGGCAGTCCCCTCTCGGGCCTATAGGTCACCCTGTGTTTGTGTATATTCCTCCCTATACTCCACACTCGCATCAGGTGATCTATTCTGTCCTCTGCCCTCCTTCCAGTAACGTCACTCCCCTTATTGACTAGGTACATCTCGATGGTTTCCCTAAGCCACCTTTCCCTGTTCTCTTCTATCTCCTCCATGAGGGGTTCAGGGACATAAGGGTACTCCAACCCGTGGGAAGACTTGTATCGAGCCATTATTGCCCGTTCCGCTCTACTGATCCTAATTAGGTCAGCCCTACCTGCCCTCCCAGGTAGCACCCATGACAGGGGTTCGTCAGGATCCACAGGGTCTGACAGTGTATCGGGACCCATGGGCTCTATCTCCCTGTGCTCAATCTTATACCACCGTTCCTGCAGCTCTCTGTCTCGCTGTTCAGGGGTGAATTCTCCCTTGGCCCACCAAAAGTCAACTACATCCTCCCTTCTAATAAGGAATCGCGTACGATCCATCCAGGCCGCATAACCTTCAAAGAGGGGGGCCCACTAACGGTGTTCCTTGAACCTATGTGAATCCCCTGAGTCACTCTCTTCCGCATCCCCCCATGAGAATACCCCCGATGTCCGTGCTGACCGTGGTACGGACCACCGTGATGATCCCAGGGCCTTGTCCTCTGTTTTATTGGTCACAGGAGGCAACCACCGGCCTACCGCGGCCTTGCCTAATTCTCCCCCTCCACGAGAAATGCCCTCCGTAGCGCAACTGCGCTGTCGTTCACCAGTCCGTCTCTCCTCCCCCCCCAAAGGTATGTCCACAAGTTCCAGACTAGGCGGGGACCCCGGGGAACATGTGATGGGGGCAGGGGTTTTACCTAGGGCGTGGGGTTGGGCGTAGGGGCAAGATGGGATACGCCACGGGACTACGACCCGTTCCCGGCTGTCCATGGACTGCTCCAAGGAGGATAGCTCACCCTCATCCGTCTGCGGGTCTCTCATCCAGCTCTTGGGCCCTTGAGGTGATCGGGGACATTCACCCGATCGCCGAAGCGTTGCTGCATCTTTCCCGTCTATTCCGCCGTCGCCACCGGAAATGATGTCCTCACCGAAACCGGAAGCGCCGCCATCTTGGGTGGGACCCCCATGCGGGATCTCTTCCTCGATGACGACATCCGGAAGCTCCGCCGTCGTCTCCACCGGAAGTGGTATCTCCTCCGCACGTGCGTCTTGGGCCTGGCACGGCCTTGTTTCCGCTACACCGTCTACCGGAGCAAGGTAAGTGAGTGGCTTTCTCTTACCATTCCGCAGGGGTGTAGGCGTCTCTCGCCCGTCGCCACCATGTCCTGAGGCGGAGGGACTCCGTCTCTCGGCTCGCCGATCTGCGGGGGACGCCCTTCTTTCCAGGCTGCTACTCACACTACGGGGTGTCGTCCTCCCCGGTTCTGTCCTGGGCCTCGATTTCACCTCCGCTAGCTCGCGGAGATCCTCATCCGAGTATTCTGCCTTCCCCGACTTAGGGGTCACCGATCGGGGCGATAGTCTTTTCTCAGTGCGGTCGGGGAGTGACCCGACCGTCTCGGTTGCTGCTGACCCAGCCGATTTAATCGACTCCAGTCCCCTTTCTCCGGGACTTGCACGATTGATCCACAGTGCACCAGGGGACTCGGCGGAGCGCCTAGCCGTATCCCCCGGGGGGTCAGCAGATTGGATCGGAATGAACGTCGGCATTGGCCATAAGTATAGTGTCCCGCATTGTGGGCAGCGTGCCGCCGTGTTAACAATGCCTTCGGGCAGCCCGCATTGTAGGCAGAGCCCGACCACCGTCTCGGTGTTAGCCACCCTGACTACCAGTACCCCGCCGGGTACCGAGTAGGGCTGGGTGGATACCATAGTTCCCACAGTGGAGGAGCAGGCCATTCTTTTGGTAGGGACCACTTTCAGTATGGGTCTCTCCAGGTCAGTGGTTCCTCGCAACTGACCGGTAGAAGCTTCTGGGCCAGCCACTTCCTGCTTCGGCTCCTCCTTCCGCTGGCATAGCTGGAACCCGCCCCCAGGGGTTGCAATTATGGGCGGATCCCACAGGGGAATAGCATGCCCCTTAATTAAGGCCGCGCCTTTCTCAGTCCTGGTGGGCGCGGTCTGCGTTTTCGCGCCAATTTCCTCATCAGAGTGGGATTCTTGGGCCGCGGCTAGTTCCCGCCTTCTCCTGGCAGCTGCTTTTCGTGCAAAATATCCCTCCTTTTTGCACGTTACCTCCGCGGCCGGAACTACTTCTTGTAGTGGCGCCGTCTGGATATCAGTCCCTGGGCCCAGTGGGTGCATTCCCACAGGCCATAATTGAAAGTCACTCCCCCTGGTGGAAATCAGGGGAGGGTCCCATAGACTAAGCGGTTGACTCAGCACAGGGGCCGAGTGAGTCACTGTCCATGAAGGCGCAGTCGTAGCTTTCGCGCCATACCCCCCATCAGGGCGGGGCTCTGCTGTTCGCGCCATTCCCGGCCAGCTTTTTGCAAGTTCTGTATCAGCCATTTTCTCTGCGACTGGCCCATGCGGTCTCCCTAGCAAGCGGGAACCGCCATTTTGGGTGGCTTTTAAGCCCGAAATGTCAGTTTGTTTGCTCTTCTCGCTGGGTTCCCCCCCAGTTATCACAATGTCCTCACACTCTTCAAGGGTGGCCCCTCGGTGTCCCAGACAGGACAAAAACGGGGCAGCCACAGCCTTCGCTCCACTCCAGAGCAGATTAGTTAGAGACAGCTCAGCGACAGTTTGCTCTTCAGTGGGGCGCACGCCATGGGTGCCTTCCCCATCAGCCTCTGGTCGCCATTTTGGGCTCTCCGCACCACGCGGATCCTCCATTCCTTGGATTGTCACGCTCTCGTACCAATTATCATACATGGGGCTCCGCTCTGCGGGGCAGCCACCACACCAGTACAATAAAGATTGCTCAGATGCACCACCACATGTGTACCTGATCTAGGCTGGACTCATGTTGCACTACCTCAGGCTAGGCTCACTCTCTCAGTGTCTGCTGTAACTCCTTCCTCCCAGTCTGTGCTCCCTATGGTAAGTGTCTGGAATGGGCTAGAGTACTCTGGCTCTGCCATGCAGTACTTGGGGCGTCTACCTCTCTTGGTCAGCCTAGCGCAGACCCTCTCCAGGATTCCTGACCACGTTAACAGGCTATCCCTTCTGGCGTCCTACCAACTAGCACTACCTCAAAGTGACTCGGTCAGCTATAGCCCGGCTCCAGACCCCTCACTCCTTTCAGGCCCCTAGGTCGTCCCTGCGAACTGACAATACCCTGTCAGCCCCTGACCACCCCTAGGTCCGTCCCTACGCAGCACAGAGTGGCAGCAGACGCTCTCCCTGTTTCCCAGTGTGCCTAGCTAGAGCCTGTCCTGTTGACAGATCTGATCTCAGCAGCTCGCCTCCAAATGTAACGGTATTTCTGGCCCGGCCTGACCCACCCAATCTCACATTGGCCCCTGTGGTCTAACCGGTCCCCATTACAGTGTGATAGTGTCTGGTGGTGCACCTGTTGGCAACAGGACTCCTGAGTCTCCCGCATGATGGTGTGTGGGGAGGACCCATCCAGACAGGCAGCTGAGGTAGTGTGCGGAGTCCTACCTAGTTCCAGTGCAGCGCCTCCACCTCATCAGGGTCCCTTCGGTCACTTGGGGATGGTCCTGACGAGGAACTCCTCTGTGGTGCTCCTCTCTGTACATTCACTCCACACATGTACACGAGAGGGTTTGTGATTAAGAGCATCTTTATTGGTTGAGGTGGGCTAACTGCCCCTCGCAGTAGTTTCTCTAGCCACTCATTGTCCCTCAGTGCTTCCCTTTGAAAGGTGTAATTCTCCTTTAATAGGGATTCCCTATCCCAGCCGGGATGTCTTTATCCTGTGCCAGGTCCCTGGACACAGTCTTCCTGTTCAGCTATTATAACATAACTCTCGCAGACTATTCAGAACTCCTACAGAACTCAGGACTCAGATAGAACTAACTATTAGACACAGTGCTGTGCCTTATGTACACTCTGGAAGCTGACACACCTCTGACATCACTAACCATGGAATCAGAGCATGTGACCACTCCCATCCATACACAGGGCACCCCACCAGGGTGTGAGGGCAAACCTCCATAATTACTGCTGGCATGCCCACAACTTACCAGGCCTTACTGTCAGCAGGAGAGATGACTGTAGCCATTTTACATGACCGCTACACACAAATGAAATAAAACATACTTTAATACATAGGATAACTTGGGCAGACTCATAGCTGTAAGGGAAATAGGACTGGGATATCTGGGCTTGAAAATCAGGAGTCACTGGGCAGCCCTGGTGTAATTCAACCCACGTACTGGCAAATCATGCCTGCACGCCAGGGAGAATTAGGAGACTACTGATATCTTTGCCCCCCCAAACTCCTGCAAACAACATGATTGCATTTCTACCCAAATATCTCACCTAAAACTTACATATAGAACGTTTCATGAGTCTTAGGCTCAGGGAACATGAAAAGTGGAAACGAAGCAAAAGGAAAAAGCAGGCACTAATACTCCGGAAAGTAAAAAAAGGTTGAATGAAATCCAGGAGAGCGTGTGCCCATAAAGACTATTTTAATGGAAACCACAAAAAATATACAGCTACATTACGGGGTACACAAACCCCCACCAACGCGGCTCGAATTGCGTTGGTGGGGGTCTGTGTACCCCGTAATGTAGCTGTATTTTTTTTGTGGTTTCCATTAAAATAGTCTTTTTTTATGGGCACACGCTCTCCTGGATTTCATTCAACCTTTTTTTACTTTCCGGAGTATTCGTGCCTGCTTTTTCCTTTTGCTTCGTGTCAAGTCATCCAGAAAAAACAGAAGCACGCCCCCTACTGTGAAAGAAGAAACCTGCACAGCCAAAAGGACATTACCAACTCTAACTGTGAGTTATTTTATCACAAGCACATTCTCCATTCTGACATTATATGCTGGGACACTTTATTGTGTGGCCCCTTACTACAGTGCTCGTGGGGGCCCTAGCCCACTAGTCAGATTACAATGGAGCAGTGATTAATACATGATTGTTCTGTGTCCTATGGATTGGCTATCCCTTATCCATTATCCAGGGGGTTTTCATTTCGGGAATCATTATATACATTTATTGAACGTTACAATTTTTGTACTACATATTTTGAGGGTTTTTTTGAGAGCACCACACATTTTTTCCATTTTTCTATGAAAAGTGGAAAGGCAGGGGACACTTTAACGTTCACATGTTATAATGCCTGGCCCCTGGCTTATGGTGCCAGGTAGCTGCCAGGGGCCCACCGTTCCAGTGGTGACCTTTATTGTATAGCCTGGTTACCCCCTTTATCGTATAGCCTGGCACCCCCTTTGGAGGGAAGTATTATGGGAAATGGGGGGGTCCCAGAGTTGAAATGAATGCGGTTCAGCTTGGGGAGACCCTCTGCTTCAATCCTGTTTTTAAAAAAATTCTTTTTTATAAAAAGCGTTTGACTTGCTCCTTCAGAATACTGATTTTCATGTTCGGTTAAAGCCTTACTTCACAAATGTAGTAAAGTGCTTTAAAACATTTTTTTGATTTCAACCTTCCCCAGCGATCTCATCTGTCTATCTAAACCTTGTGTCGCCCTGCTCCTTACTTCCCTTCTCCTTTCCCACTCAACCTGTCTTCACCAACCTACTAACACTTCTCTACCTCCTTTGATACATAACCTACCAAGTCCTACTTCACGTCCCCCTTCACTCCACTTCCAGTCACCACTCCCACTATCTAACTTGCACATTTCTATAGCTTTCTGATTTCCTCACTTCTCCACATTTATTCTTCTTTCTTTATAGCTCCCTACTTCCTCTCCTCCTTGCTCTCCCCTCTACCACTTCCTTACTACTTGCTGCATCCCTACCCCACTTTAAATTCAAGTCTACTTCCTTACTCCTTCTTATAGTATTGTCTCCTTAAATGTCTCCACTTCGGCTTATTTCCTCTCATCTACTTGCTTTTATCCTCTTACTAACTCCCTCTCTATCACTCACCCTGCCCTTACTCGCTTAATGGTTCTGCCGCTACGGTGCTATACTAATTCCCTTCCCGTATGTCTTTCTATTCTTCCCAGACTCAAAATTCAAAAAGCCCGCGTCGGGCCGGTGAGGTGACTAATCCAGGCCTGCGCGGGTCATCCGGCGCATTCTGGACGCCTTGATGGGCTTACGGCTGTCCTTGGTCTTGCTGGTGACGTCATCTGATCGCGCCGGTGGGAGCTGGTTCCGCGCCACCTCCAAGATGGCGCCGCTCCTTTCAGGGCACAGCTGTGACGCATATCCGGGGGGCGGCCATTTTGGAAGACGTCTCTCACCAGTGCGGAGGTGCGTGCGCCCGCTCCTGTTTCCCGCTCACCGCTCTCTTCCTGCTCCTGCGGTTCACTGTGGATTCCCGCCTTCTAGAGCTGCTTCGCCATCTTGTGTCGGGGGCCGCCATCATCAGAAAGGTAGGCCGCAAATTTTCTCACCAGGGATTCAGTTTCAGCGCAGGTTGCTTGATCACTGGACATCTGTAGTTGGGGTGTCGGGGATCACCGCTCTTTCACTCGGGGGTGAGTTTCTTTATTTGGTGACAGCTTCACCGTGGCCGGGGACCAGACCTCAAGTAGGGGGACGAGAACTGGAGGAGAAGCAAAGAAACACAGGTTGCTGAGGCCATGACACCGAGGGATTAGCCTGATACACTACAGGGGTGAACAAAGCCGGGACAGACTCTGGTTATGCATAGTATATGTTAGGTTTTATTAATTCAAGCTCAGGAAGAGCGAGGCAGGAGTGGGGGGGAGTGACCTGCTTCAAAAATCCGCATGGGCCACGCACTAGGGGGGAGGAGGGTGGATCTCCTGGGCCCTAGTGAAGTCCTTTGGGACTGGACGCAAGGGTGAGTGAACTTCATCCCACGTTTCCTCCGGACGGTTGGAGAGGAGTCCAGCTTCCCAAAGGCGGTGATCTCGTCAAGGAGGCGACGTCGCCGAGACAACGAGAATTCTACTGTCTTTTGTCTTGTCTAGTGTTTGTTGTGTCCCCCCAGGTGTACCCTCTTGTGTGCTCCCCCTTGTGTATTGCTGTAGGTGGTGAAGTGAGGTATTGCAGTTCGAGAAGAAGAGGAGGTCGGGATTCTGGTCCAGGTGCATCAATCAAGAACAGATATTGGCAGCAAAGTCATCTCATACTCTTAAATGAGTAAGGAACTCAGGCTAGTATCACATAACTTTAAGGGGTTTAACAGCCCGGTTAAACGCAGAATCGCCTTCCGAGATTATAAGCGTAAAGGGGCAGAAATTCTGTTTCTGCAAGAAACACACTTCTCTCAAGACAACTACCCCAAATTCCTGGATAAGGACTACCCGACATACTTTTTGTCTTCCGCGAAAGTCAAAAAAAAAGGGGTGGCCATACTAATTCATAAAAGAATACCGTTCGTACCCGATAGGACTTTCAAAGATAAAGAGGGCAGATTCCTCATAGTAAGAGGTGCAATCCAAGGGTTCCCAATTACTCTAGCAACAATATATGCCCCTAATGAGACGGCCCCAGGTTTTTTCTCTACCTTCTTTGGGAAACTCAACAAAGTGGCCAGAGGTAATATCATTGTCGCTGGAGACTTGAACAGGGCACTACGGGAGGACCTTGACAGATGTTCATCCACTAATATTACACACAGATCTGACATACTAACAATTAAAAAAGGGCTATGTGACTGCCAACTACTCGACATCTGGAGGGAACAACACCAGAGACTGAGAGAATACACCTTCTACTCACACCCACATGACACATATAGCAGGATAGATTACTTCCTTGTATCCAACAGAATGGTCCCTGGGGTCTCTCACACCGAGATCCATGATATTTCATGGTCAGACCATGCATCTATAGAGCTGCGGTGCACACTAATCCCACTAGACAGACCTAGAGCGAACTGGAAACTAAACGAAATCTTGCTGAAAAGCCCAGCCCTACAGGTGGAAATTGGGGAAAAGCTCACACAATACTTCGAGGAGAATGAGGGGAGTGTGGCTACGCACTCCAGACTGGGGGAGGCCCATAAGGCTACCCTCAGGGGGGTCATTATGTATCTGGCCGCTAAACGGAAAAGAGAGCGGGAAGGTAAAATTTTGAAGCTAGAGGAACTGCTAGCGGAGCTTTCCTCCCTACATAAGAACAATAAAAATGCCCACACGCTGACTCAAATACTAGCCACTAAAACTAGTCTTAACCTCCTCCTCTCCGCTCAAGCCGAGAAGGAATTGACCTGGTCCAAGCGGAAATTTTATGAAAAAGCTAACAAGCCTGATACACTACTTGCCAATAAGCTAAAAAACAAGCTTCCAAACTATCACATTCACGCAATTCGAAACCAAGATGGGGACCTTACCTCCATCCCAGCGAACATAGCAGGGGAATTCAAAAAGTATTACGAAATATTATACAATGGAGATAAGGTAACCCATAATCCGAAAACAAAGGAGGATTTACGGACCTTCTTAAAAGAGGCACATTTACCCATTTTGAAGAGATGCGACAGGGAGGCACTCCAGTCGGACTTCACGATGGAGGAACTCTCTGGGGTCATCAAAGCACTAAAACCGGCTAAAGCCCCAGGGCCAGATGGCTTTTCGAACTTATATTACAAGAAATATTTAAAAATTCTAGCCCCCCACATGTTAAAGTTATTCAATGAAATCTTAGCAGGGGCCTCATTCCCAGCACAAATGCTCCAAGCCTCAATATCGGTGATCCATAAACCCGGAAAGGACCCGGCAGACTGTAAGAGCTACCGGCCCATTTCACTGATTAACTCGGACCTCAAAATATACTCTAAACTCATAGCCAACAGGGTGGGTAGTGTTCTTCCCGGGTTAATTCACACGGATCAAGTAGGGTTTATCGGAGGTAGACAAGCGGCAGATAACACCAGGAGAATTATTGACCTAATTGATCTGGCCCAAAAAGAAAAAATTCACTCCATGGTGTTAAGTCTGGACGCTGAAAAAGCCTTCGATAGAATAGATTGGCCCTACCTATCGGAAACACTGAGAGCATTTGGCTTTGAGGGACGCCTCCTGCAGGCCATCCTGGCGTTGTATAAAAACCCAACAGCAAGAGTGAGATATCAAGGTTTCCCCTCAGAACAGTTTGAAATCAAAAGCGGAACACGTCAAGGATGCCCGCTGTCGCCACTACTGTTCGCCTTATGTATAGAGCCTTTGGCGGCACACATCAGAAATAACCCAGATATCTCTGGTATCCCTGTGGGAGACCAAATGCACAAAGCCGCGCTTTATGCGGACGATGTCATTCTCACAATAGCCAAATCTCTCACATCTCTCCCAAATGTATTCAACATACTGGGCAAATTTAACCAAATTTCGGGATTTAAGATCAATCAGTCTAAATCAGAAGCCCTCAATATTAATCTACCAAAAGAAGTCGAAAAACTGATTGGCCTCAATTTTCAGTTCAAATGGCAACCCTCCGCTATCAAATATTTAGGGGTTTATCTCACAAGGGAGTACAAAACTTTATATAAAGCAAATTTCCCCAAGATCATAAAGACGCTGGGGGAGGATCTCCGAACCTGGATGAAGGGGAGCATCTCATGGATTGGGAGGATACATAGCGTGAAAATGAATCTCCTCCCAAAGATGCTATATCTTTTCCAGAGTCTCCCTATCCCTTTGGTGCAGGCGGACATCCTCTCCCTCCAGTCAAAATTTATGAAATTTATTTGGAACGGGAAAAACCCAAGAATTGCTAAAGGAATATTAAAACGTCCCACATCATGCGGAGGGTGAGCGGTGCCAATGGTGCCAATGGCACACAGACCCAAGCCTACGGAGATGGGTTGAGTTGGAGAAGAGATGCTGTGCACCAAGTGAAATCCGAAATTTAATCTGGCTACCCAGAGAAGGGGTACGCAAGATGAACAATCCTCTGCAGACCATGGTCAATTCATTAAAAGTTTGGGAGGCCACGAAATTCAAATGTAATTTGACTACCAAAACATCATTAATGACACCAATAGTGGGCAACCCAGACTTCGCTCCGGGCCTGAATAGCAAAAATTTCTTGATATGGACTCAGAAGGGGTTCTCCCGTCTAAAAGATCTGGAGGGCATGACGACCATACAAACATTTGACCAAATTAAATCCTCAAGAATATCCCAAACAGCAAATTTTTTAGGTACCTCCAGATCAGAGATTTCTACAATAAAACGCCAATTCGACCGGCGCGAACAAATTTTGAGCAGCTGTGTTCTAGAGATACGGACACAAGGGGACTCACATCTAGAATGTACAGGGAAGTGATCTGCCAGAAGTCGCCCAATGACAATAGACTGAGTTACATGAGACACTGGGAATCAGACCTAGGTGAGACTTTAGAGGACGACGAATGGGACAGAATTATACAGGCGACGGCGAAAAGCTCAATCTGCACCACATTAAAGGAGAACGCATATAAAGTCCTTATGACGTGGTATTACACTCCGACGCGCTTAGCGAAATTTGTAAAAGGCTACTCCCCTCTCTGCCCTAAACAGTGTGGGGAAGCAGCAGACCTCCGACATATGCTGTGGTCTTGCACTAAGGGGGCCCCTATTTGGGAACAAATCAGAGATTGGATTCAGCGGATTCTCGATTTGGAGATCCCCCTGGACCCGTGGCTGTTCCTATTGGGCATGCGGATCCAGGGTCTGTCAAATGCGTCGCATAAATTAATCGCGCATTTTGCTACAGCCACAAGATGTGAGATCGCAGCATTATGGAAACAGCAGGAGATACCAATTATCCCTAAGATCAAAAACAGAATTTGGCATGTCTGCCGGATGGAACAATTAACGAGTTTAGTTAATGACTCCGGCACAAATTTTCTAAAGGTCTGGGATCCATGTTTGACCCAGGTAGACATCCCAGGAGTGGACGCCACCTCAATCTTGCACTAATTAAACTAGGTGCGTTCTCCTTTAAGGGCAGATTAGACAACACGACTCAGCGACGCACAGTTAGACTTCCAAATAATTGTTTACTAAGTCTTTAGATGCAGCTGTGCATGACCAGTCCATTAAGGCTTTTTCCTCATATTAGAGAGTCTACATACAGAAGGTCATTATTGCTCAGAGGGAAGAACGTAACATTTCTGAATACTTCACATCTGGAGTGGTCACCAGTCCTTCCAAGACATTGACCTCAAAACACATCTGCAACATTCATTAAGATCCTGCTTTGAACCCAATCATATTGGTCTGGCATGCATTAAAGCATCATTCGCACAGCTGTGCATGACCAGTCCATTAAGGCTTTTTCCTCATATTAGAGAGTCTACATACAGAAGGTCATTATTGCTCAGAGGGAAGAACGTAACATTTCTGAATACTTCACATCTGGAGTGGTCACCAGTCCTTCCAAGACATTGACCCCAAAACACATCTGCAACATTCATTAAGATCCTGCTTTGAACCCAATCATATTGGTCTGGCATGCATTAAAGCATCATTCGCACAAATCTGATTCCACCACCTCAGAGGACTTTGAGTACGATTGGATTCCGGACCAACAATCCTCTCTACCAAGATCTTTGGACTTCATTTTTCTGTCAGGTTTATATACCAGATAGTGCGCCAAGGACTATTTCTGTTTTCTTTCATTATTTGTTTTATTTTTGTTTTTAAGCTATAAAAAATGTTAGTTGGAAAAAGACTTTTAGATGGGTGACATTGGACGTGATGTCACTTTACTCAATCATAGATCACGAGCAAGGGATTCGAGCAGTGGAATTTTTTCTTGATGCTTCTACATTGTCCATTTCATTACGTGCCTTTCTTTTGGATTCTATTATGTTTCTGCTCACCCATAATTATTTTTCTTTTGATGCACAATTTTATCTTCAGACACGGGGTACTGCTATGGGGACGTCATTTGCCCCCTCTTATGCTAATTTGTTTATGGGTCTTTGGGAATCCACACACATTTTCGGTGCTGATAATTCTTTTCGTCATCAGATTATTTTCTATAAACGGTATATTGACGATTTGATTATGATTTGGGATGGGGATTTATTATCACTGCATGCCTTTATTCATACACTTAATACTAATTCTTTAAATCTTAAATTTACTTATGAAGAACACATGAATCACATCAATTATTTAGACATTACTTTATTTATTGACACGACAGGCACTATTCAAACGGACATTTTTAGAAAGCCTCATTCACGTAATACTTTGTTGGAAGCAGACAGCAGTCATTCTAAATCATTCATTCGAAGTATACCCAAGGCTGAATTCCTTCGACTAAGACGGCTTTGTTCAAATGACGATTTATTTGAGCATCAAGCAGAGGAATTAAAAACTCGATTTGCTCAAAGAAAATATAATCACACTGATATTGAAGCAGCATATCTGTGTGTCAAATCTACAAACAGGATCGATTTGTTATCGAACTCGTCTGTGAAGTTCAAGAAGAAACATGAATTGGATAGAGTGACGTCTCCTCTATTTGTCACCCAGTTTAGTCGCCAGGCTGAACAGATTCGTTCTATCATTTATAAACATTGGGGGACCCTCACTCTTGATAAGGACCTACATAGTTCAGTTAACCAGGGTCCAGCCATTACTTTTAGGAAATCCAAATCCTTATCTGACTATCTTTCTCCAAGATTGTTTGACTCTAAGAAGTCTAACAAATCTGTTTAAAATAAAAGGTTTTTTTAAATGTGGAAAATGTTGCGTTTGCTGCTATGCGAAACCAATTACGTCTATTAAGACTATTTATTCTAAAAAGAACTATAGGATCCCATCCTTTATTAATTGTGACTCACAATTTGTCATATACTTTCTTACCTGTGGCTGTGGCCAAGGGTACGTGGGCCGCACTATACGCCCTGTTAAAAACAGAATCATGGAGCATATACGTTCCATTAAAAGAAAAGATTTAATGTTACCAGTTTCAAAACATTTTACTGACTGTCCTTCAGGAGGTCTATCAAATGTTCATTTTTCTGCTGTAGAACTGGTGCCCATGCCCATGAGAGGGGGTGATAGATTAAAGCTCCTCAACCAGCGGGAGATGTTTTGGATCCATTCTTTGGATACATTATCCCCTGCAGGAATTAATACAGAATGGGATCTAGAAAAGGTGAAGGGAAACACAAAATGGATGTGCCCCCTAAAAGAATTCACTTAAATGCACACCATAACAGTGTAAAAATTAACTTTTAATAAATTTACTTAAAACATATATTACCAAAGTAATGTGTAATGTGAATTAAAAATATATTAAATCAACGCTATCAGGCAACCTTGTCGTCAGTTATAAGTTCATACTATCCCATTTAACCACTTAATAATGGTGGGATATGGAGGACACAGATTGCTAGGAGTCAGGGTGTTAACCCCTCTGGAGCAACGGTGAGACCCAATAATGGAAGTGTATAGATGTACACAAGTGAGTGGCCAATGGGTTAAATGTCCAGCTACCTTGCTAGATCAGCCAGCACTGCGCACTATAATGGAGACTTTAGTGTGTTAAAATAAGAGTGCTAGAGTGATAAAGCTGGCAAATGCAGTGATAATGGTAGTACATACACTGCTTGTCCGGGATGGGAAGGGAGCGAAGATAGCAGGGATACACCATGAAAAATAAAAAATAAATGCATACAATAGTGTAATAAGTTCTTTTCAATCTGGATAAAACATGTATGTCTTGGCTCTATAGCAATGCCTACTTACAGCAGGTCAAAAGGTAAAAAGCATTGATCTACACAGCAGGTAGAAAGGTGTCAGGATCTTCAGGAACAACAGCCCAGGTTTACAGCATAAGAAATCAGCACCTCAGCTCAGACGTCAGTAGATGTGAGTGGATCAGAGACATGCAAAAGAAAGGCAGACCATAGTGTCGATCGTGCATAAAATTTATATAAACAAACAACAAATTTTAGGAATTGTACTCACATTGTGTACATAATCATAGTTCACATAAGGCTTTACTTGAGGCAAATGGAGTGCTGGTTCAGTGTGGAGCAGCTCACCGGGCATCTTCTCCTTAGACTCACAACAGACCGGGTGGGAGATGGCGTCTGACGTCACATCCGCTGTTGGGGTGACGGCATCCGGTCTTGGAGGCAAACGGTGGGGGAACTCAGCAACTCTGAAGCCTTCAGTAGAAAGAGCAGCTGCAGCAATGAAAGTGGCTCTACGCGTTTCGTCGTACTAGACAACTTCCTCAGGAGCATTCATTGAGGAGAAGATCCCCGGTGAGCTGCTCCACACTGAACCAGCACTCCATTTGCCTCAAGTAAAGCCTTATGTGAACTATGATTATGTACACAATGTGAGTACAATTCCTAAAATTTGTTGTTTGTTTATATAAATTTTATGCACGATCGACACTATGGTCTGCCTTTCTTTTGCATGTCTCTGATCCACTCACATCTACTGACGTCTGAGCTGAGGTGCTGATTTCTTATGCTGTAAACCTGGGCTGTTGTTCCTGAAGATCCTGACACCTTTCTACCTGCTGTGTAGATCAATGCTTTTTACCTTTTGACCTGCTGTAAGTAGGCATTGCTATAGAGCCAAGACATACATGTTTTATCCAGATTGAAAAGAACTTATTACACTATTGTATGCATTTATTTTTTATTTTTCATGGTGTATCCCTGCTATCTTCGCTCCCTTCCCATCCCGGACAAGCTACTATTGAAAGGAATCTGTACACATTCCTGGAAGGTTGAGAATTTGATCAGTGATCACCTTGACACATTTTATTTTGAATTTTAATTTTGTGCACTATTTTATCACAGATTGGGTGTGGTTAGCGCCGGTAACAAATCACTTTAAGTTCACTTAGTACATACACTGCAGCATAGACCTGCCAGACACGGCAGTGCTGTGCAAGGAAAGCAGGCACACTCACTATAAAATTAAAGGATTAAATAAATAACTAACTAATGGGATCAACACAGTTAGAGCCAGGAGACTGCTGACACTACATTAAAACAGCTCCAAGTAGGAGACTGACAACATTGCGCGTCCAACGCGCGTTTCCCTCCAGCAAAGGAGCTTCTTCAGGGACAAATTTTAAATCTAAAACATTTTTCATGAACATTTTGTATGAGTATTCTTGCTATGCTTCCGTCTCACGATGA
Organism: Ascaphus truei; assembly: GCF_040206685.1. Classification (NCBI taxonomy): domain Eukaryota; kingdom Metazoa; phylum Chordata; class Amphibia; order Anura; family Ascaphidae; genus Ascaphus; species Ascaphus truei. Next base: position 460,842 of record NW_027455610.1, read on the forward strand.
TAATAATGATTGTCTGTTTATTAAGTTATTTATTATTGTCATTTTTTTCTGCTTTCTAGTGATCAAATAAGATATATATTTATTAATGAATTCAATTGTCCTACATTTTCTTTTGGCATCTATTCTTCTTTATTATTTATTATTTGTTTTCCTTTTTCTAACTATATATTTACTTTTTTCTAGAATAATATTGTGTTTTACATATGTCCTTTAAACCATATCTATTGTGTCTAGGAGTTTGATGATATACCATTCATATACCATCTTATGATATTAAAATTAACAAATCAATGGGTTAAATATACATTGAATATTCACTATAGATTTGGACATGTGTATGTTTATGTTTCCACAGTTGATATATATGTGTTATTGATATTTCTTTTGTATGTGATTGGTCTTTTTTATTAATTTTTTACCTGTTTATTCCCTCTATGTGGATCTCTTCCCTATGAGCATTACGCCCCTTTCCTGTGTTTCATTTCACAGGGAATTTGTTTCCTGGGGGTTTGTGTTTACCTGGACACAGGTGGGCGGTGCTTTTGAGGGTGTAAACCATATAAGAGTTTGATTAAGACCAGTGAAACTACTCTTTGATAAAGCGCACCATGCGAGAGGTTTCTCTTTTTAATTAGTTATGTCCCAATAAATAATTTGTTATTTTTTCTATTAGCCTCCAGTTCTCGTTTTTTCATAGTTGTGATCCAAGTCTTTTCCTTCCTGCTTACTACGTACAGTCAAGCTGGTGGTTTTATTAAATCTACCAGTCTTAAACACTGGCATATTCTGCAAAATGATGATATATTATCTGAAAGTTGCTGTGTACCACCAATGGTGGCATTCAAAAGAGGGAGGAATCTGGCGGATAGCCTGATACATGCAGATAATGAGGGTAACTACAGAACTCCTCATTTTCTGGAGGGTGGCAGACCGGGTAACTTTAGATGCATGAGCTGCTCGGTCTGTAACAGTCTGACTACCGGTAGTCAATTCAGTCACCCCCCAAAGCGGGAGAATCATAAAAATTAAAAATAGACGCCCCACAGCGTGTGCTCCGCTGCTACAGAGACTGGAACAGTGAAAGACATTATTGCTTGGCACGGCGAATTGGCTGTACTGCTGTTCAGCTGAACTGGAGACCTCCTAAGTACTACCTTGAGGCTGAGGGCTGTACTAACAGCTAACCGATTGGAAGACCACCCAGGCCCTACCCCCGAGGCTGAGGGATTGAGAAGGAGAGAGCCACGACATCTCTATTGGCGTCCGTTGGTGCTTGGGTAACATTAACCCTGAAATGATTGTTTTTTCTATCTAAATGTACGCTTAATACTCACCTTTATTTTGTGGTTACTAATATAATTTTTAATGCACTATGAGCGTTGTGCGCTGTGTTTTTTTGTATTTCTGTTTGCTATTAGGGGGTATTTGAGCCATCCCTGGTGCCACAGCTGCAGACGTTCCATATACTCTACGTGTTTAAAGGTCACCTCTTTTTGTACATCACTATATCACCTCACTTTTATTGATTGTAGTAGCGCACTATATCTTTTCACATTTTCTCACTCCAGATAGGGAGACTTTCTTATTGAGACGTGAAGCATTCTGGATACATGCTTTAAATACCAGCAACGGTATGGGTCTTAATGAGCAACAGAATTTAAAATGCTTCCTTAATAGAAGGTAATTTTTTGTCTTTCTACAGGCATATTTGATCTTGCACCATCCATGGACTCTGCACTTACCTATTGGGAAAATTATCCTTTTTGTGTGTTTTTTTTCCCTTCCCTCCCTCCCCCTTCTCTCCCCCCCCCCCCCTGGCTGTGTGTACCCATTTCTGACTAGGTATACACACTAGTATATTCTAAATACTGATGTACTGCATATTCTTATGTGGCATTTCACGGTAACTTTGCAGGATTATACTGATGTCATCAGCAGTATACAGTCACATGTTTTTAATAGTATATTGCTGTATTAGTTTTGTGCACATATGCTTTATGAATATTTTGGTGTGTGGTTTATTTACACTTTCAGGGTGATTTATAGGAGTGTGTCACTCCTCCCTGCTCTGACACTGATCCCATGGCGACGGATACATCTTTGTCCAGCCCTGTGAGTACAGTCTTGATTGGTGCACACCCCCCCTTCCCCCCGACGGGCGGGTCACGCTGACGTCATCATGGGGGAGTGTTCAGTCTGGGGAGAGGTGTGGCTGTGGCTGCATTCCTCCAAGACAGCTCTATGCTGTATTGCCAGGGATTTAGACCTAGACGTCTGACGTCACTAGGGGGCGCCATATGGTAGCTCTGACATCACTAGGGGGCGCCATATGGTAGCTCTGACGTCACTAGGGGGCGTCAACATCCTGGTTATGTGGCAGAGCGGGGAGAGTATCAGGGGGGTGGTATATATTGTGACTGTTTTCTTGTGTTTGGTAGCCTTCACCTTGAGAAAGGCAGTATTAGACTGCCGAAACGTTGGACTTTATGGCATATTAAACCTCCTTTGAGTAAGACCGTGTGCCTGCTTCTTCTTCTTTGTCCGGCTACAGGAAGGGTCAGGAGACAGGGAGGACAGAGGCAGGAGAAACCCATCTGACTCCGGCCTTGCCTGTCCCTACGAATACAAACATACAACCCCTCACTGAATAACATAGCCCTAATCCCATGTAATAATCCTGGGTGTAAACAAAATAATGGTTTTATGAATATTGTAATGGTTTATTAGGGACCTAGGAGGTGGCTAGTGGGGCTGTTATGTGTATTTTTGTTTATTGTGGGTAGTGGGGGTGGATGAACGGGGTATTGGCCCCAAGGATGGGTGTTTAGGCCTACCGGGTGGGGGGGGGTAGCGGGAGGGGTTAACCCCTTCATTACCTTAGCGGTATTAACCACGAAGTTAAAGAAGAGGTTAAGTCATCCTGCAACCCCCTGGCAAGGCCTAAACACCCACCCAGGGCCAAATACCACCTTCACCCACCCCCGCTACCCACAATAAGCCTGGCACGGGTGTATAACCCCTTCATTGCCTTGGCGGTAATGAAGTTGCCTGTAAATGCATTTTTTATGCATCGGATTCATGCCGGGGGTCTCTGGTGCTGATATTAATGGATATCAGCTCTGGGACACATGCATGTTATTTTCATCGCAGCTTCACCCCACCTTCTTGCCAACTTTTGTGGCGGGACAATTTGGAGAAGAAACAGCAATTTTAAAGTGGCGATCAGCCGCAATAAGCTGATCAGGGCTTATAGAATTGAGCGTGTTTGAAAAACTGGCGATCAGTGCTGAAAAGTGGCTTATCACCGCGCGTCTGCCGATTTTATTTATTTATTTATTTTCCGGCAAAAAAAACCCGGTTATTTTTGCTCTAATCGCCAGCTTCTCTGGGCTTTCTGAATCGCTGTAGGCTTTTTTGGCTATAAACTGGTGATAAGTGGCTTATCGCTGCTTACTGCATGAGGGCCTTAGGGAGGATTTGTTCCTGTAAAGTACACCTAGTTTGGCATAGGATTTGGATGTCAGGGTATCAATGTGCATCCCAAATGTTAAATGGGAGTTGAACTATATGCCCAGATATTTCAAACAAGTAACAGGGGCTAGGATGGTATTAGAGCTGGTTTTTATCTGAAGCTCTGTCATTGGCAGCTTTAGCAATTTAGCTCTGGTCCCAAATACCATTGTTACAGTCTTGTCAGTGTTTAAAATCAGTTTGTTTTGGGAAATCCAGTTTCAAGTCTCAAAAAATCAGATTGAAGTATGTGTTCAAGGTCAGAGAGGCGAGGGCTGCGTGCATATAGGATCAGATCCAAGGCCTCTCACAATAACCTGTTAGGAATATTATTTTCTCATCTATCCGACATAAGTATAAAATATACTCTACCAAGACCCCTAATACAGAGTTACCCACCTTATACGGGAGCAGCTGCCAGACGAGTACAGTAAATGTATCTTATTTCTTTTACCACTGGAGGGCAGCGTGGAGTTGCAAGGAGTGGCGCCCGTAAGGACGACGTGCCAGTTAGGCGGAAGGAGACGCGCACACACTTTTATGTGAAACGGATATTTTTGGGGAGGGATTTAGTAGTCTGAGTGAGAAAATTGATATTTTGTCACAATGGAAAAATGGAAAAATTAACCATTTAAATATGCACAGATTTTATCCCACGTTTGGAAATTAGGGATGTTGCCTAAAAGTCTGAGAATGCATTAAGTGCCACCCACGGGCTTTAATGAAGCAGCATTTGTGGGATAAAGGGAACAGCATCCTGTATAAAGGTATTTTGGGCTCGATATAAATAATTGAAGCCAAAAACTAATATTAAGTAAATTGAGAATGGAAAAATATTCAGCACAAACGTACAGAATGTGATATTCTGAGAGATCTTACAGATGTTATCAAATCCCACAATGAATATATAGAAAATGTCTGTATAGAACGAGTCAAACAAGAATATGCCAATAAAACGTTTAATTGGGAGATACAGGGGCCACAATTCAGGTCAGTTAGCTGGAAGAAGGGAAGCCGGTCAGCCAGAAGAGCAGGTCCTCCGGTCAGCCAGAAGAGCATGTCAGCCCTGAGATCAGCATTACTTATATCCCCTAAACGTTGTCCCCTGCATGTAATGCGCAGAACAGCCTGCACTGCATATACTGTACATGAGATACTTAACCCTTTCTTTTCGCTCGACTCTAATCTGAATGATTTGCTAATTGGTTTGTAATTAGAGAGATATTTGTAGCAGAATCCCATGTATGTTCTTTTTACCTTTTTAGATACCGTTTTGTGTAATAAAAGATATGAGATCAGAGGGGCTTCCTGTTTGCACTCGTGTTTTGGCAGAAGTGTATATGTGACCCTATAAATCTCCCTCACACCCGGCTTGGCAGCGTGACACTAGTGCAATGACCTGGGGAAGAATCACTGAGCTGTTAGCAATAGATACAACGGATAGAAAAGACACTACACATAGGTTGGATTAAAGAGAGTATTTTATTGAAATAATGAATCTCTTTGCTGGTAGGGGCCTGCATCACATTGCAGAGCAATATAGTAACACGCAGAGCAATGCACTGCAGGCCCCTCCGGCAGCAAAGGAGTGAAGACCAATGCAGGGTGTATAAAGATCACACTGATAATTCATGCACAAAGGGCAATTTGTTGCTGTGATCCAGAGGAAGGCGAAACATAACCCCTGCTGTGCAATGGGGGAAAAAAATTCCTTCCTGACCCCATTAAATGGCGATCGGAGGGTCCCTGGATCACTGCGCAGTGAGATCAGATGGAGCAGCACAGATCAGCGTTGTTATACACAGGGGCACACTCAGTATATAGAGATGTGGGTGATGGGGCCCTTGTGCCCCTGTGTATAACTCACCTGCTCCCCCATCCCCCTGCATATCTATCCCATTCACCCCTTTTCCTCCCGCATACCTCGCAGGGCCGGCCGGCCATTAGGCGGTCGCCTAGCGCGCAAAGGTCCTAGGGGCGCATTAATAATCATTATTATTTTTTTTCTTATTATTTCTAATTTATTTATCTTTTTTTTTAAATTATTATTCTTTTTTTTTATCCAGTATTTTGGCGCCCTTTTGTTTTTATTTTGCGTCGCGCTGGGGTGCGGTCGCACCCCCTGCAGTCCCGATAGCTACGCCACTGTTTATTTTATTATTTTATTTATCTTGTTATTTTTTATACAACTGGGGCACAAATTTTAAGTTTCGCCTCGGGCGCATGAAACCCGTGCTCCGGCCCTGCTCCTTGTTCTCTCTCACCCTCTCACGCCCAATATCCCTATCTCCCTCTAGTACCTGCCCCTCCCGCAGCCTTCCTGATCTTATCTGCCTCTCCTGCGGTCAAACCAACTTCTCAGGGCCCCTAGAATACCCCTGTATCTACGCCCTGGCTCCTCTGCTACCTGCTCCCGGCTTCTTCTCCGCCTAAAAAAGGTGAAGCAGCAGATCTGTCCGCACCTCTCGTATTCTCCTACCTGCTCCTGGGGTCTTCTCCTCCGCCTAAAAAAGGTGAAGCAGCAGATCCGGCCACACCTGTCGTATGCTCCTTGGTCATCGTACACCACGACTGCCTCCTCGGCCGCCTTGTAGCCCACCTCATTGTTCCACTTGACGCCCGCTTTTTCGTATGCCTCGTCGTCCGCCTCGTAGCCCGCCTCGTCGTCTGGTGGCACAAAGGGCACCACCTTCGTGCGTGTCCTGACCTGCAGGAGACATGAAGTGTTTGTAACCAGGGACAGTGATACTCTGTATCGCAAGAGCTCCTGTGCCACTTATACCCCCTCCGCAATACCACGTTATACCGCCCTCCACAGGGCAAATACCCGTTATACCCACCTCCCCAGGCCCAGTACCCAGTTATACAACCCTCCCAAGGCCCAGTACCCTGTTATACACCCCTCCCAAGGCCCAGTACCCTGTTATACGCCCCTCCCCAGGCCCAGTACCCTGTTATACACCCCTCCCCAGGCCCAGTACCCTGTTATACACCCCTCCCAAGGCCCAGTACCCTGTTATACACCCCTCCCCAGGCCCAGTACCTGTTATACCCACCTCACCAGGCCCAGTACCCGTTATACCCACCTCACCAGGCCCAGTACCCATTATGTACCCCTCCCCAGAAGGTCATATTTCTATTTATCAAAAATACATTGAGTAACCTCTGGTTTTCAGGCATGTCCTAGGGGAGTTATCACAGAGACACAGAAACGTCGCTGAGTTTGGTGAGTAACTCCCTTAACCTCTCAGCAGTTGAATTCCCCATTAGGCGCTTAACACGTTAAAAACAAGCGTTGCTATTTCTCTGCATGAAGTTGCAGGTAATTGGAAGAGTTACACAGTGACGGCTATTTCATCACTCACCTTCTTCTCCCGAAACGGTCTTTTCTGTCTTATTTCCGGCTTCACATCGGATATCCATATCCATTCTTGGCCTCTGATCTGTATGCAAGACAATGCTTTAAGACAGGGTTGCGCAACCTTTTTCCCTGCTCCCCCCTCCCCCCTCCCCACCTTGTCTCCGACGTTCTGATGTAACGACGTCATGTGATATCACGTTGCTATGGCAATGCCACATCATGTGACGCCACGTTGCTGTCGCCAGAAGCCGCCGGAGACAAGGAAAGGGAACTTACAGAGGACTTGCGCGCGATTTCCGGCATTTAATTTAAATGCTGTGGGGAAGAGCGAGGGGCCACTGTAAGCGCCGAGCCCCTCCTCCCAAGAAAATGTCGCGCCCCTCGATTTGCACACCCCTGCTTTAAGAGATATTCTGGGACCCTCCAACTCCTCCATCGGACCCTTCCTCATACTCATATTGACTGACCTTGCAGTGCTCTGCCCTGACTTGCACTGACCTGCTATGATGCCTCTCAAAATACCATGCTAACTCATTCTGAACATACATGTGTCCTTTCTACATGTTACTCAGCTTGTATGGGCCACAGACAGCTTTCCCGGGGTCCAGGACTAGTTTCCACCGGGGACCCTCACCCATGGGTCGGCGACCTTGCGAGAACCCACCCCCCCCCCCCAACCTGTTTTCTCTTGCACTGCCATAGACTACAACATTTCGGCCTGCTGGTCTTTTTCAGGTAAAGTGGCTAAACCCACTAAATCCAGCAAAGAAAGGCCAGCAGCCAAAACATTGTAGTCTGTGGCACAATAAATTATCTTTTTTTATTCAAATCTGTGTGCCCTTTTCCATCAATCTTATTGTATACATTGGACGAAATGCCGGTCTTCCCTGAGACTAAGGGGCACTGGTAAAAGTATCACTAATTGTTTTTTTTGGTATGCAGCAAATCCCCATCATTTTTGCGTTCTCTTGCTCTGCCCCAATCTGACACACCACCTTGCTCTCTCACCCCCCTCTTACACTCCCCCATCACCCTTTCCTTCCCCAAAGGTTGTCCTTTAATCAGATCTTACCCAAATTGTCTCCATCTCCCTTGGAAATGTTCTGTCTTTAAGCTGTGTGGCTCCTCTTGATCCGAACTTTCTTAGCTGACCCCTTTAGGTTTCGGCTCCGAGGGTCTAAAAAATAAGCGACTCCGAAAAGATGTGAAATATGCACAAGGGTCCTAAAATATTTATCTAATGGGGCTCTGAGGGGGAGACTTAAATACTAGTTAATATAATCTATTTAACTAACAAATATGATCTATTAAACTAAGAAATATAATGTATCAAACGAAATAAATATCTATTAAACTAATAAATAGAATCTATTGTACTAAGAAATATAATCTATTCAACTAAATAAATATAATCTATTTAAAAACAATACAATAAAAAGCTGGAGAAATGATACGTCAACCAAGCCACAGATGTGATGCCAATGAGCGTTGAACTCCTTGCAGATCCACCGTCAGCTGGTTGTGGCAGAAAGTGGTGACATGCAGTAGAACAGAGTGGTTGAGCTGTAACCACGGCAGTCAGGTCAGAAATCAACACAATATTTTTTGAAATTTAGAATGAGAATGTTCAATATGTCACATTCTGGGCTCAGACCCTGAGCCCTGTCACATGTTAGCAGCTTGTGATAATAGAAGATATCCATATACTGGGATGTGATAAGAGACATGAAGGTCATTTTATACTGGGTCCCATAACCTGCTTTATATGAAGTATCATTTTACACTAATTAGTAGAGATGCTACATTTTGAAAAATAGCGCTTTTGGCGACATTGTTCATTTTCTCTACAAATGATAAATGAAAAAGTTGGATAAAACGTTATATGTGTGTGTGCGCGTGCAATATATATATATATATACACATATACATACATACACATATAGTATGTTTATATATATATATATCATACTATATGTATATATATTGTCTGTTTTATACACACATACACGTGTGTGTATATGTATGTGTGTGTGTGTGTGTGTATATATGTGTGTGCGTGTGTATATATATGGTATAACCCAGAGGTGCGCAAAGTGGAGGGCGGGAGATTTTTCGGGGGGGGGGGGAGGCGCACGGGCGGTTGCAGAGGCCCCGCGCACTTCCTCGAGGCATTAAAATTAAATGCCGGGGGATCGCGTGAGGCCTCTGCAATGCTATTACTTACCTTGACTCTGCCGGCGTCACTCGTGTCCATGGCAACGCGGTGTTAAATTACGCCGCGGGGTCATGTGACGTCACCCTCGTCAAATGCCGCTGCCGGTCACGTGACGCCGCATCAAGGTAAAGGAGGGGGTGGGGGCGCGAGCTCCCCTGGTATAACCAATAAATAATATAGCTGATATAGCAATTTGGTTGTGGCTAGAGAAAGATTATAGTGGCAGTGAGAATTAGTGGCCAGAATTAATAACTAAAAAGTAGCTGTAATAAAATAATAATAAACACTATGCCTAAACACAATAACAGTCCAGAAACTTAGCTCTAATAGCTATGTTATAACTCAATCATAAAAGGATCCAATTCGGGCATCCTCTGGAGTCCTGGCAGCTCTCTTCGGGGAAACAACCACCTCCTCGATAGATACCTAAACAAAAAAAAAGAAGAGAAAGCGCCCGCTCCATGTGTAAATTCGGTTTAACAATTTCATTTCCTGGACAAGATAAAAATAACAAACTCACAAACATCCGTTTGGTAAAAGCGTTGTATGAGACAGGCTCGTGCTCCGTGGTAATCCGGTGGTCAATCCGGTGGTCAATCCGCAGCTCCAGACTTTGGACGATGACCGGGAAACTCGATAGGCTGCGCCCCTTGCAGTGTGGTCCTCCGGCAATCTGTAGTATGCAGTTGTGATTCCACTCTGTAATTCCGGTGTCTCGCCTTGTTCGCGTACCAACTTCCCTTCCGGCGTCAAGACGGATAGTGTGGCAATAGCAACGAGAAGAATGTACCTACGTGTTTCTTCAGCACACGGCTGATTTCATCAGAGGATAATGCTACAACTCAGTCGTAATGGTTTTATAGTCCTACAGTCCAATTGGTAATGGCATAATAGATCACATATGTTACTGATTTTAGATAATAATAGATTCTTGTATGACACACACACACGAACACATATACATATATATATATATATATATATATATATGTATATATATATATATATATATATATATATATATATATATATATATATATATATATATATATATATATATATATATGTATATACATACACACATATATATATTTACACACACATACATATATTTACACACATATATATATATATATATATATATATATAAAACCAGGTGTCCCACCAAGGAGACAAAAAACAGCACTCAAGGTATATGTGTAGAGGTATAAGTACCGTGTTAGCCGAGCTTCAATAATCATAAAATAATAAAAAAATAATATCATCTATTTATTTTTTGATTATATATATATATATATATATATATATATATATATATAACAGCAGGCACTTCAAAGGCTCCAAAGAAATAAGTGCTTGTTCAACAAAAATTACAGGAAACCAGGTGTCCCACCAAGGAGACAAAAAAACAGCACTCAAGGTATATTGCAAAAGTGTATTTGAAAAAAAGCAGGCACATATAAATCCAACGTTTCGGTCCTGTATAGGGCCTTCCTCACGCCCCTGAGGAAGGTCCTATACAGGACCGAAACGTTGGATTTATATGTGCCTGCTTTTTTTCAAATACACTTTTGCAATATACCTTGAGTGCTGTTTTTTGTCTCCTTGGTGGGACACCTGGTTTCATATATATATATATATATATATATATATATATATATATATATATATATATATATATATATATATATATATATATATATATATATATATATATATATATATATATATATATATATACAAATACAACTGTATGCTCATCTGCATGTCTTAGGCAGGTCTGCAACCCCGCCTTTCCCCATTATCACCCAGCATACAGCACTTCCACTGCAGCAAGGGATTCTGGGAAATGACATGCAAATGAGCACACAGTGTCACTTTTTGCCTCAAAAACCATTTTTAACATGGTTCCCTATAGGCTTAAGCTTGCTGCATGGTCACAGCTTTGAGCACAGCCAGGGTTAAGGTGCATACCCAGAAAACCACCCACAGACAGCTGTTTCGACCTTAATGGGTCTCATCAGTGTGGGGTTGATTTAACTGGGTATGCAAAGAGGCTATGGGATAGGCTATACCATAATACTGAGTTAAGTTATGGTGAGTAAAAAAAGTGACAAAAACCCTCCACAGGAAAGCAAATATGCAAATACAACTGTATGCTCATCTGCATGTCTTAGGCAGGTCTGCAACCCCTCCTTTCCCCATTATCACCAGCATACAGCACTTCCACTGCAGCAAGGGATTCTGGGAAATGACATGCAAAAAAAATATATATATATATATATATATATATATATATATATATATATATATATATATATATATATATATAATCTTCTTCTCTCTGAAGAAGACCGTTTTAGTCGGAACGCGTTGGAGTGAGAGTCTGTGGAGTGGGACCCCTACCCTTTTCCATGACAGGAGGCCTTGGCTATCTGTAAATTGGCCTTTCACACCTACGCTTTAATGGTGATGTATTTACATCTTTAATACTCGAGCATTTATTGCCTCCATTTCTGCAATTACTATTTTACAACAACAGCTATCTCCTTACGTTATGTGCACAAATCTGCAGTGTGTGTAGAGGTATATGTGCATGCTTGGATCAGAGCTGCTTGTGTGGAGAGGTATATGAGCATGCTTGGATCAGAGCTGCTTGTGTGGAGAGGTATATGAGCATGCTTGGATCAGAGCTGCTTGTGTGTAGAGGTATATGTGCATGCTTGGATCAGAGCTGCTTGTGTGTAGAGGTATATGTGCATGCTTGGATCAGAGCTGCTTGTGTGTAGAGGTATATGTGCATGCTTGGATCAGAGCTGCTTGTGTGGAGAGGTATATGTGCATGCTTGGATCAGAGCTGCTTGTGTGTAGAGGTATATGTGCATGCTTGGATCAGAGCTGCTTGTGTGTAGAGGTATATGTGCATGCTTGGATCAGAGCTGCTTGTGTGTGTAGAGGTATATGTGCATGCTTGAATCAGAGCTGCTTGTGTGTAGAGGTATATGTGCATGCTTGGATCAGAGCTGCTTGTGTGTAGAGGTATATGTGCATGCTTGGATCAGAGCTGCTTGTGTGTAGAGGTATATGTGTATGCTTGGATCAGAGCTGCTTGTGTGTAGAGGTATATGTGCATGCTTGGATCAGAGCTGCTTGTGTGTAGAGGTATATGTGCATGCTTGGATCAGAGCTGCTTGTGTGTAGAGGTATATGTGCATGCTTGGATCAGAGCTGCTTGTGTGGAGAGGTATATGCGCATGCTTGGATCAGAGCTGCTTGTGTGGAGAGGTATATGTGCATGATTGGATCAGAGCTGCTTGTGTGTAGAGGTATATGCGCATGCTTGGATCAGAGCTGCTTGTGTGTAGAGGTATATGTGCATGATTGGATCAGAGCTGCTTGTGTGGAGAGGTATATGTGCATGCTTGGATCAGAGCTGGAGTGTGTGTAGAGGTATATGTGCATGCTTGGATCAGAGCTGCTTGTGTGTAGAGGTATATGTGCATGCTTGGATCAGAGCTGCTTGTGTGTAGAGGTATATGTGCATGCTTGGATCAGAGCTGCTTGTGTGGAGAGGTATATGTGCATGCTTGGATCAGAGCTGCTTGTGTGTAGAGGTATATGTGCATGCTTGGATCAGAGCTGCTTGTGTGTAGAGGTATATGTGCATGATTGGACAGAGCTGCTTGTGTGGAGAGGTATATGTGCATGCGTGGATCAGAGCTGCAATGTGTGTAGAGGTATATGTGCATGCTTGGATCAGAGCTGCAGTGTGTGGAGAGGTATATGTGCATGCTTGGATCAGAGCTGCTTGTGTGTAGAGGTATATGTGCATGCTTGGATCAGAGCTGCTTGTGTGTAGAGGTATATGTGCATGCTTGGATCAGAGCTGCTTGTGTTTAGAGGTATATGTGCATGCTTGGATCAGAGCTGCTTGTGTGTAGAGGTATATGTGCATGCTTGGATCAGAGCTGCTTGTGTGTGTAGAGGTATATGTGCATGCTTGGATCAGAGCTGCTTGTGTGTAGAGGTATATGTGCATGCTTGGATCAGAGCTGCTTGTGTGTAGAGGTATATGTGCATGCTTGGATCAGAGCTGCTTGTGTGTAGAGGTATATGTGCATGCTTGGATCAGAGCTGCTTGTGTGTAGAGGTATATGTGCATGCTTGGATCAGAGCTGCTTGTGTGTAGAGGTATATGTGCATGATTGGACAGAGCTGCTTGTGTGGAGAGGTATATGTGCATGCGTGGATCAGAGCTGCAGTGTGTGTAGAGGTATATGTGCATGCTTGGATCAGAGCTGCAGTGTGTGGAGAGGTATATGTGCATGCTTGGATCAGAGCTGCTTGTGTGTAGAGGTATATGTGCATGCTTGGATCAGAGCTGCTTGTGTGTAGAGGTATATGCGCATGCTTGGATCAGAGCTGCTTGTGTGGAGAGGTATATGTGCATGATTGGATCAGAGCTGCTTGTGTGTAGAGGTATATGCGCATGCTTGGATCAGAGCTGCTTGTGTGTAGAGGTATATGTGCATGATTGGATCAGAGCTGCTTGTGTGGAGAGGTATATGTGCATGCTTGGATCAGAGCTGGAGTGTGTGTAGAGGTATATGTGCATGCTTGGATCAGAGCTGCTTGTGTGTAGAGGTATATGTGCATGCTTGGATCAGAGCTGCTTGTGTGTAGAGGTATATGTGCATGCTTGGATCAGAGCTGCTTGTGTGGAGAGGTATATGTGCATGCTTGGATCAGAGCTGCTTGTGTGTAGAGGTATATGTGCATGCTTGGATCAGAGCTGCTTGTGTGTAGAGGTATATGTGCATGATTGGACAGAGCTGCTTGTGTGGAGAGGTATATGTGCATGCGTGGATCAGAGCTGCAGTGTGTGTAGAGGTATATGTGCATGCTTGGATCAGAGCTGCAGTGTGTGGAGAGGTATATGTGCATGCTTGGATCAGAGCTGCTTGTGTGTAGAGGTATATGTGCATGCTTGGATCAGAGCTGCTTGTGTGTAGAGGTATATGTGCATGCTTGGATCAGAGCTGCTTGTGTTTAGAGGTATATGTGCATGCTTGGATCAGAGCTGCAGTGTGTGTAGAGGTATATGTGCATGCTTGGATCAGAGCTGCTTGTGTGTAGAGGTATATGTGCATGCTTGGATCAGAGCTGCTTGTGTGTAGAGGTATATGTGCATGCTTGGATCAGAGCTGCTTGTGTGTAGAGGTATATGTGCATGCTTGGATCAGAGCTGCTTGTGTGTAGAGGTATATGTGCATGCTTGGATCAGAGCTGCTTGTGTGGAGAGGTATATGTGCATGCTTGGATCAGAGCTGCTTGTGTGTAGAGGTATATGTGCATGCTTGGATCAGAGCTGCTTGTGTGTGTAGAGGTATATGTGCATGCTTGGATCAGAGCTGCTTGTGTGTAGAGGTATATGTGCATGCTTGGATCAGAGCTGCTTGTGTGTAGAGGTATATGTGCATGCTTGGATCAGAGCTGCTTGTGCTGGTGATTACTTTTGCTGTTCTTTGCCTCACGGAATACATGTTTGGTAGATGTGAGTCCCCCTCCTCTTTTATCAATTTTTCTTCCCTTGTTTTTAACCCACAGTAATACATTTGTATTGTTATCACTTTCTTGGCATGCCCGTGTGCTTCTTCATAAGGATGCTTTTTTCGTTGTAATACATATCCATTATCCTTTAGCACCACTGTCCATTGTTATTATATCATAAATCAAGACAGTTTCTGGGCAACAGTGACGCACTGTGTTGATGCGGTATACTTTGTGTCACATATATATATATATATATATATATATATATATATATAATCAAAAAATAAATAGACTATACCGTTCTGTGGCTAACGAAATGCTTTTATTTGTGCGAGCTTTCGAGATACGCTGATCTCTTCTTCTGGCGGTGTTACAATGAATGAAGCAAGCAAAGGGTATACTTAAAAACAGTGTCTCTTGGAATGTTATCTGTGCTTGTCTCTTCTCCCCCCCCCCTTGTGTGAATGTGATTTATGGCTAGAGGTGTTAAATGGTTCCTGAAAGTTAGTGATGTAAGAGTGTGTGTGTGTGTGTGTGTGTGTGTGTATCTGTGTGAATATAAATGAATGGAGAGCCCACAGTTTATACAGTGCTTTACAAAAGGTGTGTGTGTGGAGTGGGAGTTAATATAAATTGTGTGGGTAGGTGTGGAAATGTGAGAGATTGTAGCAAAACTAAAAGTGTGTGTAGATACTATGTGGTCCCTATTGGTGTATAGGGATGGAAAAACAAGGAGTATTTGTATGTGTAAGAGACAGCTGTGTGTGCATACATATAGCACAGTATGTACAGACATGGCCTTTAGCGCTCATGGGAAGAGAGTTCACTTGTGTCAGTAATGACTCATAAAATTTCGATCTCTGTTTAGGCCACCGCTAAGTGTCCCGAACAGTTGCATATATTTCTATTCGTGCAACCATCTCTATTTCGGTGTTTTAAGATTAACTTTGAGTATGGCAACCCCCAGATCGTCCATCTTATGGACAGAGTCAGAGAAATGTTCGCCGACAGGACTGTCTCTTGTTCCGCGTGTGATGCTGTGCGATGCAGGTTCATTCTCTTGTTTAGCCCCTGCCCCGTCTCACCTATGTAGTAGCAGCCCCCTGGACATTTCATGCACATGATGAGGAACACGACATTGCTGGAGGAACAGGTGAACCTTCCTCTGATTTTGTATTCCCGATTCCTGTGTGGTATTTGTATTGTGTCCGCTGTGTAGAGTATTGCGCAGGTTTTGCATCTTGCGTCCTGGCCTGGCATATATATAATTATATATATATATATTCCACAGAAGCAGCCGGCACTCCAGTTGCATGTAGAAAAAATTGGGTGCTTGTCCCATAAAGCAATAATAAACCACACGATTCCGTTTGAAGCACGAGATCAGGAGACAGCACTCTGGTAAGTTTGATCACAAGTTTTTGTACTGAAAAAGACACATAAACCGACGTGTCACGACAGGTCACTCTGCGCGTATTCTGACAGGCCGAGATGGCGTTTGCAGGGAGCTCGGGCGGTGGTAACATCTCTGCGGTGGCGCGGTCCGGATCCCAATACGTTCGCCGCGGAACCCGCTCTGGGCTTCAGTGTAAATCTCCGTCTCCCCCTGTCAGCCTCAGGCAGCTGTTTAGCTATATTTTTAGCCAATCCAGGATTCCTTTATCCCGTTTTATTGAACACTGTCTTCCTTTTTATTATTTTATATACCGTTTGTCATGTTGTTTATAGATTTAGTTTCATTTAGTTATATTTGATTATTCATGTGGTTTGTGTTCATTGTAACCGAACCCGGATCTGTGACGCATATGTACTGAGGTGGGGTTGGATCCCCTCGGTTATTTCTTGTTTTATTAATAAATAATTTACTATATTTTAATCTCTGGTGCGCATTGTGTGCATTTTTCTTCTTGTCTGCACAGTGCTTCAGATTCTGCATCTGAAAAAATGCCGGTGGATCGGGATGTGAGGTAGGGAAGTGACGTCCGCGCCGGAACGTTATTGCCACGCCTCCAAATATTCATTGCCACGCCCCCAAATCGCGCCCGCTGCATACCCTGCAAAGCCATTAAAAAGCTCAGGCTTCAGCAAGTGTATTGCAGCGTGTGTGCGCCTTCCCTCCTTCTGAAATACTATAGACCAGGCCTGCACAACTCGTAAAGCGAGAAGGGCCAAAATGCTCCAAGGAAAAAAAATTTGGGCCGCACGGGTAAAATCATCATCATCATCTCTCCTCCAGCACCTCTCATCATCATCCTCATATCTCCCCCAGAACCCCTCACTATCAACCTTTGCGATACTCCCCATCTATCTCTCATACCCCCATCTCTCCCCCTCACCCACACATAATACTCCCTCTCCACAAACACACAATACCCCACTGCACACCACACACATCCCACGCCCCCTGCACCTCACATCACTCTCCCCCCCTGCACCTCACATCACTCTCCCCCCCCTGCACCTCACACCACTCTCCCCCCCTGCACCTCCCATCTCTCCCCCCTGCACCTCACATCACTCTCCCCCCCTGCACCTCACATCACTCTCCCCCCCTGCACCTCACATCACTCTCCCCCGCTGCACCTCACATCACTCTTCCCCCCTGCACCTCACATCACTCCCCCCCCTGCACCTCACATCACTCCCCCCCCTGAACCTCACATCACTCCCCCCCCTGAACCTCACACCACTCTCCCCCCCCTGCACCTCACATCACTCTCCCCCCCTGCAACTCACATCACTCTCCCCCCCTGCAACTCACATCACTCTCCCCCCTGTACCTCCAATCACCCCCCCTGCACCTCCAATCACCCCCCCTACACCTCCAACAACCCTCCCCTGCACCTCCAATAACCCCCCCTACACCTCCAACAACCCTCCCCTGCACCTCCAATAACCCCCCCTGCACATCCAACAACCCTCCCCTGCACCTCCAAAGACCCCCCCTGCACCTCCAATGACCCCCCCTGCACCTCCAATAACCCCCCCTGCACCTCCAATAACCCCCCCTGCACCTCCAATAACCCCCCGCACCTCCAATGACCCCCACACCTCCAATCACCCCCCCTGCACCTCAATCACCCCCCTGCACCTCCAACCACCCCCCCTGAACCTCCAATCACCCCCCCCTGAACCTCCAATGATCCCCCCTGCACGTCCAATGATCCCCCCTGCACCTCCAATCACCCCCCCCTGCACCTCCAATCACCCCCCCCGCTGCACCTCCAATCACCCCCCCTGCACCTCCAATCACCCCGCTCTGCACCTCCAATCACCCCCCCTGCACCTCCAATCACCCCCCCTGCACCTCCAATCACCCCCCCCTGCACCTCCAATCACCCCTGCACCTCCAATCACCCCTGCACCTCACCCCCTACACCTCACCTCCCCTGCACCTCACCTCAATGCACCTCACCTCAATGCACCTCACATCACCCCCGGGACCGCGGGGAATCGCTGCCATTTTTTTTTTTTGAAGGTTTTTTTTTTAAAGTTTTTTTTTTTTTTAAATCTCATTGCGGGCCGCACAGAGAGGCCGGGCGGGCCGCACAGAGAGGCCGGGCGGGCCGCACAGAGAGGCCGGGCGGGCCGCACAGAGAGGCCGGGCGGGCCGCACAGAGAGGCCGGGCGGGCCGCACAGAGGGGGCCGCACAGAGAGGCGGGGCGGGCCGCACAGAGAGGCGGGGCGGGCCGCACAGAGAGGCCGGGCGGGCCGTACAGAGAGGCCGGGCGGGCCGCACAGAGAGGCCGGGCGGGCCGCACAGAGAGGCGGGGCGGGCCGCACAGAGAGGCGGGGCGGGCCGCACAGAGAGGCGGGGCGGGCCGCACAGAGAGGCCGGGCGGGCCGCACAGAGAGGCGGGGCGGGCCGCACAGAGAGGCGGGGCGGGCCGCACAGAGAGGCGGGGCGGGCCGCACAGAGAGGCGGGGCGGGCCGCACAGAGAGGCGGGGCGGGCCGCACAGAGAGGCCGGGCGGGCCGCACAGAGAGGCCGGGCGGGCCGCATGCGGCCCGCGGCCGTTATGTTGTGCAGGCCTGCTATAGACGCAGCCTTATCGACGCTTACTGAATAGGCCACGCTTACTGAATAGGCCATCGCGATTGGCCCAGCGACGTCACTGCCCCGCCTCCAACCACCTCCCCCCGGCTCCCTTCGCGCACGCTGGCTCCGTGGAATCGGGCTGACTTAAGCAGGAGAGCCTCAGCGTTAGCGCGCCTCCGCTCTCCCCACCCCTCTATGGCCCGGGCCTTAGTTACTGTACAGCATTGTAAAGTGCCTTGCTGGCCTAGTACAATTTAGTAAATATCCTAAACAATGTCGTCTTAGGCAAAATGTTGCTGATCTTTGCTCTAAAAATGACTATGAACTAAAGAGAAATAACAATCTCCCTTGTGAGCACATTCACATGTCTCAGACAGGTCTGCAACCCTGCTTTTCACCATTATCCCATACAGCTTCCACTGCAGCCAGGGACTCTGGGAAATGACATGCAAATGAGCACAGTGTCACCTTTTGCTTCAAATCTATTTTAAATGAAATTAGCCTTGTACTTCTGGTGGAGAGAGTAGGGGTTTGGTGCTTTATACGTTACATATTATTAAATGTTAACATCAAACAAATATTGTCATTATGTTTGGTGCTACTTATTTCTTTTTCATTAGGATTTATTTATTCATCTTTCATTATTATTATTTACTAGCTGAGAGACCCGGCGTTGCCCGGGATGTAAATGCGTAATAGGTAGTATTATTTATAACTCGTGGAACAATAGGTGAGTATTTGTTGTAAAGGTTTCGGGGGGGGGGGAGAAAGGGGAGCGGGGGGGGGAGAAAGGGGAGCGGGGGGGGGAGAAAGGGGAGCGGGGGGGGGGAGAAAGGGGAGCGGGGGGGGGAGAAAGGGGAGCGGGGGGGGGAGAAAGGGGAGCGGGGGGGGGAGAAAGGGCAGCGGGGGGGGGGAGAAAGGGGAGCGGGGGGGAGAAAGGGGAGCGGGGGGGAGAAAGGGGAGCGGGGGGGGGGGGGGGGAGAAAGGGGAGCGGGGGGGGGGGAGAAAGGGGAGCGGGGGGGGGGAGAAAGGGGAGCGGGGGGGGGGGAGAAAGGGGAGCGGGGGGGGAGAAAGGGGAGCGGGGGGGGAGAAAGGGGAGCGGGGGGGGAGAAAGGGGAGCGGGGGGGGGAGAAAGGGGAGCGGGGGGGGAGAAAGGGGAGCGGGGGGGGAGAAAGGGGAGCGGGGGGGGGGAGAAAGGGGAGCGGGGGGGGGGGAGAAAGGGGAGCGGGGGGGGGGAGAAAGGGGGGGGGGAGAAAGGGGAGGGGGGGGGAGAAAGGGGAGCGGGGGGGGAGAAAGGGGAGCGGGGGGGGGAGAAAGGGGAGCGGGGGGGGGAGAAAGGGGAGCGGGGGGGGGAGAAAGGGGAGCGGGGGGGGAGAAAGGGGAGCGGGGGGGGGGAGAAAGGGGAGCGGGGGGGGGGAGAAAGGGGAGCGGGGGGGGAGAAAGGGGAGCGGGGGGGAGAAAGGGGAGCGGGGGGGGGGGGGAGAAAGGGGAGCGGGGGGGGGGGAGAAAGGGGAGCGGGGGGGGAGAAAGGGGAGCGGGGGGGGAGAAAGGGGAGCGGGGGGGAGAAAGGGGAGCGGGGGGGGAGAAGGGGGAGCGGGGGGGGGGAGAAAGGGGAGCGGGGGGGGGGAGAAAGGGGAGCGGGGGGGGGGGGGGAGAAAGGGGAGCGGGGGGGGGGAGAAAGGGGAGCGGGGGGGGGGAGAAAGGGGAGCGGGGGGGGGGAGAAAGGGGAGCGGGGGGGAGAAAGGGGAGCGGGGGGGGAGAAAGGGGAGCGGGGGGGGAGAAGGGGGAGCGGGGGGGGGAGAAAGGGGAGCGGGGGGGGGGGGGAGAAAGGGGAGCGGGGGGGGAGAAAGGGGAGCGGGGGGGGAGAAAGGGGAGCGGGGGGGGAGAAAGGGGAGCGGGGGGGGAGAAGGGGGAGCGGGGGGGGGAGAAAGGGGAGCGGGGGGGGGGAGAAAGGGGAGCGGGGGGGGGGGGAGAAAGGGGAGCGGGGGGGGGGAGAAAGGGGAGCGGGGGGGGGAGAAAGGGGAGCGGGGGGGGGGAAGGGGAGTGGGGGGGGGGTGGAGAGCGGTGGGCATATGTATTGTCATAATTTATGTATGGGCATTTCCCCCCCCCCCCCGTTCCCCGTGACAAGGGCAAGCCCTGCCTGCAGCCAGGTAACCGGGGGGTCCGCACGCCCTGCCTGCAGCCAGGTAACCGGGGGGGTCCGCAAGCCCTGCCTGCAGCCAGGTAACCGGGGGGTCCGCAAGCCCTGCCTGCAGCCCGGTAACCGGGGGGGTCCGCAAGCCCTGCCTGCAGCCCGGTAACCGGGGGGTCCGCAAGCCCTGCCTGCAGCCAGGTAACCGGGGGGTCAGCAAGCCCTGCCTGCAGCCAGGTAACCGGGGGGGTCAGCAAGCCCTGCCTGCAGCCAGGTAACCGGGGGGGGGGTCCGCAAGCCCTGCCTGCAGCCAGGTAACCGGGGGGGTCAGCAAGCCCTGCCTGCAGCCAGGTAACCGGGGGGGGGTCCGCAAGCCCTGCCTGCAGCCAGGTAACCGGGGGTCCGCAAGCCCTGCCTGCAGCCAGGTAACCGGGGGGGTCCGCAAGCCCTGCCTGCAGCCAGGTAACCGGGGGGGTCAGCAAGCCCTGCCTGCAGCCAGGTAACCGGGGGGGGTCCGCAAGCCCTGCCTGCAGCCAGGTAACCGGGGGTCCGCAAGCCCTGCCTGCAGCCAGGTAACCGGGGGGTCCGCAAGCCCTGCCTGCAGCCAGGTAACCGGGGGGTCCGCAAGCCCTGCCTGCAGCCACGTAACTGGGGGGTCCGCAAGCCCTGCCTGCAGCCAGGTAACCGGGGGGTCAGCAAGCCCTGCCTGCAGCCACGTAATCGGGGGGTCCGCAAGACCTGCCTGCAGCCAGGTAACCGGGGGGTCCGCAAGCCCTGCCAGCAGCCAGGTAACCGGGGGTCCGCAAGCCCTGCCTTCAGCCACGTATTTGGGGGGTCCGCAAGCCCTGCCTGCAGCCAGGTAACCGGCGGGGTCCGCAAGCCCTGCCAGCAGCCAGGTAACCGGGGGGTCCGCAAGCCCTGCCTGCAGCCCGGTAACCGAGGGGTCCGCAAGCCCTGCCTGCAGCCCGGTAACCGGGGGGTCCGCAAGCCCTGCCTGCAGCCAGGTAACCGGGGGGTCAGCAAGCCCTGCCTGCAGCCAGGTAACCGGGGGGGTCCGCAAGCCCTGCCTGCAGCCAGGTAACCGGGGGGGTCAGCAAGCCCTGTCTGCAGCCAGGTAACCGGGGGGGGTCCGCAAGCCCTGCCTGCAGCCAGGTAACCGGGGGTCCGCAAGCCCTGCCTGCAGCCAGGTAACCGGGGGGTCCGCAAGCCCTGCCTGCAGCCAGGTAACCGGGGGGTCCGCAAGCCCTGCCTGCAGCCAGGTAACCGGGGGGTCCGCAAGCCCTGCCTGCAGCCACGTAACTGGGGGGTCCGCAAGCCCTGCCTGCAGCCAGGTAACCGGGGGGTCAGCAAGCCCTGCCTGCAGCCACGTAATCGGGGGGTCCGCAAGACCTGCCTGCAGCCAGGTAACCGGGGGGTCCGCAAGCCCTGCCAGCAGCCAGGTAACCGGGGGTCCGCAAGCCCTGCCTTCAGCCACGTATTTGGGGGGTCCGCAAGCCCTGCCTGCAGCCAGGTAACCGGGGGGTCCGCAAGCCCTGCCTGCAGCCAGGTAACCGGGGGGTCCGCGCGTGGCTATCACTGTCCTGCCTCACACGGGAGGAGGGCGCCATGATTTCTTCTCCCGCCCCCTAAACAGCAACACCAGCCTCTCACCCTCTCACCCTCTAGCGTCACCTAGATAGAAGCCAGGCAGATCACACTGGTTTTCTATGAATCGCAACTGATTTTAAAGTCCTGTTTATATCAGCAGTCAGGTCTGATATAAAACAGTAGTAATGTTTCCACCGCCAGTGTATGCAGTGCTGTACATAGAATGTTTGCAGGCGCGAGCCGCTACCCCATAGAGCTTACAATCTATGTCTGAAGCACTTATTCCCATGACCTGTTATTTGTAATTTATATGATTGTCACATGTATTACTGCTGGGAAGCGCTATGTACATTTAATGGCGCTATATAAAAAAAGACATTTGTAGCCCTTTTTCTGACACTCTAAGCGACTTCGGGTAACTGCGCGCACCTGCGGCTCCAGGAGATCTGAGCCTCCGCTAGCTGGGAGCCTGGGGTAACACTTATTAGCGCAGCGCCTCCACTTACCCAGGATCCCCGTCATGTAAGATTCCCCTGGGCAAGAAACACACCGATACAATGCGTGCAACCAACTTTACTATGTGCAATAATAAACTTATACTCTATATGAACCGTGGCAATAACCCAATATGCATACACTTATCTTATAACACTATACTTATACTCTATCATACCCTAACACCGCTAACGGATAATGTCCTTCTAACATCAGTGGCTCGGCCACACCCCTAGGGAATATTGTCCTGTACAATAGTGGCTCAGCCACGCTCTTATGAGTGTCTCTATCCCGTCACCGCGTGCCCCACACACCGTGTCCGTGTAATAGTACGATAGCGGTGTGTACTCGCTAGTGTCTCCCTATAGTTACGCCTAAGGCGGGATCAGCGCCTGTTGACCGGTGTTGGTGCACTTGACGTATCTACTACCTTCCGGTCACGGCGGTGACCGGTAATACTTGGAAAAGGATCAGCCGAATCCTTGCTTGTCTGGGATGTCCGCAGTGCAGCTGTCTGGTCCCAAGCAGCTCACCAGCAAACCTGCTCCGCACGCTTGTCCCTAACTGTGTACACAGTAAGGTGACTGATCGCTAGCACTATGGCCGTCCCTGCAGCACAGCAGCACACTGTGACTCAGGGGTTTCTCCTAAGGGCCTGCGGGGTAAAGCTAGCCTATGCAGGCGGGTCACGGACCCCCTGCACGCATACACCCTCCTCCGTTACCTTCCAGATCCCCTCTGACTAGCGTGGCCTCTCCCCCACGCTTCCCTTTCCTCCTCCCGTAATTCTAGCCTTCCGATTGGCTCCTCAAGTCAGGTGACTGCCCAGGAGCTCATGGGAGTTGTAGTTCCTCAGCGGAGCTTCTCTGCCTTGAGCTGCACAGACTCACAGCTATTGCATCAGCGCAGACCTCCACATGACTCTCCTGAACAGTCAAAACACCAACTGAACACACATATGAGGCTCCTACCACATCCCTACACATACATCTATTATTTGGTGCCTGCGGCACAGGGAGATAACGTGACTTGCTCAAGGTCACAAGGTATGGGGGGGGGATTGAGTGTGTGTGGGGGGGGATTGAGTGTGTGTGGGGGGGGATTGAGTGTGTGTGGGGGGGGATTGAGTGTGTGTGTGTGGGGGGGGGGGGGGGTGAGTGTGTGTGGGGGGGGGATTGAGTGAGTGTGTGTGGGGGGGGATTGTGTGTGTGTGGGGGAGATTGAGTGTGTGTGTGTGTGGGGGGGGGGGATTGAGTGTGTGTGTGGGGGGGAATTGAGTGTGTGTGTGTGTGGGGGGGGATTGAGTGTGTGTGGGGGGGATTGAGTGTGGGGGCGGGGATTGAGTGTGTGTGTGTGGGGGGGATTGAGTGTGTATGTGTGTGGGGGGGATTGTGTGTGTGTGTGGGGGGGGATTGTGTGTGTGTGGGGGGGGGAATTGAGTGTGTGCGTGGGGGGATTGAGTGTGGGGGGGGGATTGAGTGTATGGGGGGGATTGAGTGTGTGTGTGTGGGGGGGGATTAAGTGTGTGCGGGGGGGATTGAGTGTGTGTGGGGGGGGATTGTGTATGGGGGGGGATTGAGTGTGTTTGTGTGTGGGGGGGGTGTGTTTGTGTGTGGGGGGGATTTTGTGTGTGTGTATGGGGGGGGGATTGTGCGTGTGTGTGTGGGTGGGGGATTGAGTGTGTGTGTGGGGGGATTGAGTGTGTGTGTGGGGGGATTGAGTGTGTGTGTGTGGGGATTGTGTGTGTGTGTGTGTGTGGGGGGGAGTGAGTGTGTGTGTGTGGGGGGGGGATTGTGTGTGTGTGTGTATGTGGTGTGTGTGTGTATGTGGTGATTGATTGAGAGAGAGAGAGTGTGTGTTGTAATGCAGTGGTGCGCAAACTGGGGGGGGGCAATAAGGTGCAAGATTTAGGGGGGCGCAGGCGACGTGCGGCGAAATCTGGGTGCGCGGGCCGGCAGACGCTTTGCGCGGGAGGACGAAAAAGCTGTACGCGAGGGGCGGCCAATAAGATGTGCACAGGCGGGCAGCCGAAGATGTGTGCGGGTGGCTGAACAAGATAGTGCAGGTGGCGGCCTCGTGATGGTGTGTGTGCGCACGCGCAGGGGCTTCGGGGGTACGGGGAGGAGCACGCCCGAGCACGGTGAAGTCAAACGCCCCTCCCAGTGTCTGCCCTGCAATAGCGCTGTGTTCCTGCTCTCCTCCGCTGGCAACCTGCTTCGCTGCGATCCTCTGCGAGGGAAAGGGTCGGCTGCCACTATATCAATCATACTATGAATGTACAGAAATAATAAAAAAAAAGTGAAAACATTGAAAACGGAAAAAATAAATAAGGTAGAAACAAAAAGGGGGGGGAGATGGAAGGGAGGTAGCAAAGAGGTGGATGAGTGCACCCCAAAAGTATTGCCTTTGTGCACGTACGCTCTCCCAAGCTCAGCGCTTGGGGAGACAAACAAAATTGACTTTGAAGTGCGCTCAGCAGAAGTCAATGCACACACACAGCCACACACACAGCCACACACAGCCACACACAGCCACACACACACACACACAAATAGCCCCGATCCACGCTTGCAAAATGATGCAGGACACCCTGCGCTCAGGCTTGGAGAGTTGGTGATGTCACCGCTCTCAGCGGCAGCGTGGACGCAGCCTAATTTTGCAAGCGCGAGCTGTTGAAATATGTAAGTATTTATATACATATTTGGATTTATATTGTATACCGTTTAATAAAGGTTTTTTTTTTTTCATGTGATTTTGATTACGTCAGCCAGGGGGGGCCCGAGAAATTTTATGGATGAAAAGGGGGGCTCGGCATAAAAAGTTTGCTCACCCCTGCACTAAGCTGCGCTTTCAGCTCATAGACCTCACATTATAAACGTGTAATTATAGTCTCACCTTAATGTAGTGTAAAAGAAAATGATGTACAGATTTGGTCGCATCTATTAACGCAGGTTAACAGTGGCAGAACGTTAACGCAGCTCTATTTGAACAAATGGCACAGCGCTATATTTCTTAAATGGGTGCAATTTATTGCATTATTTGTGTAATCTTATCAGGTGGTACAGGCATACCCCGCATTCACGTACACAATGGGACCGGAGCATGTATGTAAAGTGAAAATGTACTTACAGTGAAGCACTCCCTTTTCCCCACTTATCGATGCATGTACTGTACTGCAATCATCATATACGCGCATAACTGATGTAAATAACGCATGTGTAGCAGTCTCTATAGTCTCCCCGCTTGCGCACAGCTTTGGTACAGGTAGGGAGCCGGTATTGCTGTTCAGGACGTGCTGACAGGCGCATGCGCGAGCTGCCGTTTGCCTATTGGGTGATATGTCCTTACTCGCGAGTGTACTTAAAGTGAGTGTCCTTAAACCGGGGTATGCCTGTACACTTGTACAGGAAATCCTAAAGTTGATGTCCCTGGGGCAGCTGAGGGATTTTCACCCATTCAGTCCTGGAGGGTCCTGCGCCCCCCTCCTGCATTTCCTAATCATGTGTTCGCTCCTTAGGCCTCGGATATTTTATTTATTTATAAAATGTTTTACCAGGAAGGAAGCAATACTTGAAAATGAGGTAACTCTCAATGTATGTCCTGGGCACAGAGTTATGATGACAGATACATGGTTACAAATCCATAGTTACATTAAGTGAACATGGTATACATTATATACAAGACATTGCATGCACAGTTAGAGATAATATATATATTATAGGCGCATGTAACCGTTACAGACCAGATTAAAATGTGAGACAGCCTTCGTTTTGAAAGAACTTAGACTGGTGGCATCTGCAAGAGTCTCTGGTAGGTTGTTCCAGTTTTGGGGTGCACGGTAAGGCCGTGATTATACCCGAAGCGGCGGAGCGCAGAACGTTGTGCGCCACCAAAACAAATAAAAGTTTTCCTATGAGCGCACACTAAGAATGGGTGACCAACGAGGCGGCCAAGTGCGCAAATTTTCGAACAGATCCAAGAATTTTATTTTCTGGAGCGATGGCCGCGTCATGTGAGCGGTTCAGCCAATGAGAGTGAACCACTCACGTGACATCATGGCCTCGCCTCCCGATGCCTCCTGCCTGCAGTGCAAGTTTCGGGCAGCGCATCGCATTGAGGTAGCGCGCGTGTTCCGCCGCCGGTGGTATAATGAAGGCCTATGAGGAGGAGCGGACGGATACTTTGTTGAACCTTAGGACCATGAGCAGTCTGTTGGAGTCTGATCTCAGATGATAAGTGCTACACGTGGTAGGGGTGAGGAGCTTGTTCAGATAGGTGGGTAGCTTGCCGAGAAAGTATTTGAAGGCAAGACAGGAAAGATGAACTTTGCGCCTAGACTCTAGTGATGACCAATCTAGTTCTTTGAGCATTTCGCAGTGATGTGTGTTGTCGTTGCATTGGAGGACAAAGCGACATATTGAATTGTAGAGGGTATCAAGGTTGCTAAGGTGGGTTTGGGGTGCTGTGCCATATACTACAGTATGTCCCCATAGTCGATAATTTGCATTGGCTTCTGCTGTGTGATATAGTGCGTGTCCGACAGAGCACATGGCGTTGTGCGCGCCTGTCGCCTGAGCGATCTGTGGACTTTAGATCGCTCGTGACGGGGAGGCGTGGCCGTGACATCACTAGGCCTTCCCTAATGTCTCTCACGGGAGACCAGGAGATTTGACACTTATTTTTACCGGGATCATTCGCTAGGCAAACAAGGTGGTAAGAACAAAATGCAGTTTATTCGGGTAAACCCGCGTACAACACAATGAATACACAAAATACAGCTAAAAGCACACTTGCTGGGGGTGAAATCTAGGCTCTACTAGGTGCAGGGCGAATGCTTCGGTACGCTTAACCTGACCGGGATATACACCCGGGCTTTCTGGTCCTCTTTTTGGCTTCAGTTCCTAGCCGCGACCGCTACGTTCCAAATGAGAACTTGAACTTCACGTCTGACTTAGTCTCTGCAGGGCAGACTTTTCCTAGCTTCAAAACCAAGCCGGTTGCTCTGGTATTCGTGACAGCAACTTTGAAAAGTCCGCCCTAGCTTCATCGACACAAGTCACTAGATCGTCTGGTTCTCTGACTGG
The DNA here is from genome assembly GCF_040206685.1 of Ascaphus truei. Taxonomy (NCBI): domain Eukaryota; kingdom Metazoa; phylum Chordata; class Amphibia; order Anura; family Ascaphidae; genus Ascaphus; species Ascaphus truei. The sequence goes on from NW_027455610.1 coordinate 488,821, forward strand.
GGTTTTCTCCTTACATACCCTCCACTGTTCTATGTTCAGCATGGAGGAAGGAGCGACCATGGGAAACCCTGCCGCCAACCGATAAGAATAGGGGCTCGTCCTTTGACTGACGCCAGAGGAGGGGACGGGCTAAGCCGGCTCGGGATGACCCGTGGGCGGGACATACGGATTGACCAATGGGAAAACGCGCCGACATTTTGCTGCTTCCCCTAGTCAACCCCTTGTCACCTACTGGGCAGACTCCACTGAGTCTGGCAGATCGGAGTGTCCTCCCCGCAGGGGGTCTCTGTTCTCCGGACCCAGTACTAAGCCCTGCCCTGGCCACTTCACACCCCGACACCTCTCAACATCCCTTCTCCTCTCCGATGTCTATGCAGACTTCCCGGCACCTATATGGATGCCTGAGCTGGCTGAATAGACATTTATAGTAAAAGCACATGTAACGGTATTTCTGGCCCGGCCTGACCCACCCAATCTCACATTGGCCCCTGTGGTCTAACCGGTCCCCATTACAGTGTGATAGTGTCTGGTGGTGCACCTGTTGGCAACAGGACTCCTGAGTCTCCCGCATGATGGTGTGTGGGGAGGACCCGTCCAGACAGGCAGCTGAGGTAGTGTGCGGAGTCCTACCTAGTTCCAGTGCAGCGCCTCCACCTCATCAGGGTCCCTTCGGTCACTTGGGGATGGTCCTGACGAGGAACTCCTCTGTGGTGCTCCTCTCTGTACATTCACTCCACACATGTACACGAGAGGGTTTGTGATTAAGAGCATCTTTATTGGTTGAGGTGGGCTAACTGCCCCTCGCAGTAGTTTCTCTAGCCACTCATTGTCCCTCAGTGCTTCCCTTTGAAAGGTGTAATTCTCCTTTAATAGGGATTCCCTATCCCAGCCGGGATGTCTTTACCCTGTGCCAGGTCCCTGGACACAGTCTTCCTGTTCAGCTACTATAACATAACTCTCGCAGACTATTCAGAACTCCTACAGAACTCAGGACTCAGATAGAACTAACTATTAGACACAGTGCTGTGCCTTATGTACACTCTGGAAGCTGACACACCTCTGACATCACTAACCATGGAATCAGAGCATGTGACCACTCCCATCCATACACAGGGCACCCCACCACAGGGTGTGCGGGCAAACCTCCATAATTACTGCTGGCATGCCCACAACTTACCAGGCCTTACTGTCAGCAGGAGAGATGACTGTAGCCATTTAACATGACCGCTACATTCTCCCCCTGGTGAATCCCATCGTCCTTGCTGGGACCTAAATTTAAATGCCTTCTTCCAGGAAGCACTGTAACACATAACACATAATTGTTAACCTCACAGATTGTCCATTATACAAAAAAAAATGACCACAGTGACATCTCGCCAAGCCCGCCCCGACCAGCAGCCACGAGCCCGCAAAATGCCTTAGTACCCCCTAATAATAGTGGCTCGGGTCAGGTTTCTTAACCTCTCTACCACCCATGTCCAGGACCGTGACATGATAGTGCCTAGGCAGTCCCCTCTCGGGCCTATAGGTCACCCTGTGTTTGTGTATATTCCTCCCTATACTCCACACTCGCATCAGGTGATCTATTCTGTCCTCTGCCCTCCTTCCAGTAACGTCACTCCCCTTATTGACTAGGTACATCTCGATGGTTTCCCTAAGCCACCTTTCCCTGTTCTCTTCTATCTCCTCCATGAGGGGTTCAGGGACATAAGGGTACTCCAACCCGTGGGAAGACTTGTATCGAGCCATTATTGCCCGTTCCGCTCTACTGATCCTAATTAGGTCAGCCCTACTGCACCGACACACTTTATTCGAGCAAATACCCAGTATGTACCTGGCAGATACCTGGAATGCGCCGCTCCTCACCTCTGGCAAGCCCCGTTGCGTTTGCCTTCCCAGCCTGGGTTCATGCCTGGCTGACGGGCGGCTGATCTGTTAAATGATAATGATTAGGATTTAATAGGCTGCAATACTTCGCGTGTCTACCAGATGGCATAAATTCATGAATTGTAATGCAGTATATATATATATACTGTGCAGTATTGCAGCCAGCGGGAATAAAATGCTTCAATCCCTGCTTGGAAAATACCTCAATGCACTCGGGCAGAAAACAGTCACAAACCTCAATACACCCGGGTATACCCGAATTCGTGGGACTAGCCGAGCTCGAATAAAGTGTGTCGCCAGTGTACCTGCCCTCCCAGGTAGCACCCATGACAGGGGTTCGTCAGGATCCACAGGGTCTGACAGTGTATCGGGACCCATGGGCTCTATCTCCCTGTGCTCAATCTTATACCACCGTTCCTGCAGCTCTCTGTCTCGCTGTTCAGGGGTGAATTCTCCCTTGGCCCACCAAAAGTCAACTACATCCTCCCTTCTAATAAGGAATCGCGTACGATCCATCCAGGCCACATAACCTTCAAAGAGGGGGGCCCACCAACGGTGTTCCTTGAACCTATCTGAATCCCCTGAGTCACTCTCTTTCGCATCCCCCCATGAGAATACCCCCGATGTCCGTGCTGACCGTGGTACGGACCACCGTGATGATCCCAGGGCCTTGTCCTCTGTTTTATTGGTCACAGGGGGCAACCACCGGCCTACCGTGGCCTTTCCTAATTCTCCCCCTCCCCGAGAAATGCCCTCCGTAGCGCAACTGCGCTGTCGTTCCCCAGTCCGTCTCTCCTCCCCCCCCAAAGGTATGTCCACAAGTTCCAGACTAGGCGGGGACCCCGGGGAACATGTGATGGGGGCAGGGGTTTTACCTAGGGCGTGGGGTTGGGCGTAGGGGCAAGATGGGATACGCCACGGGACTACGACCCGTTCCCGGCTGTCCATGGACTGCTCCAAGGAGGATAGCTCACCCTCATCCGTCTGCGGGTCTCCCATCCAGCTCTTGGGCCCTTGAGGTGATCGGGGACATTCACCCGATCGCCGAAGCGTTGCTGCATCTTTCCCGTCTGTTCCGCCGTCGCCACCGGAAATGATGTCCTCACCGGAACCGGAAGTGCCGCCATCTTGGGTGGGACCCCCATGCGGGATCTCTTCCTCGATGACGACATCCGGAAGCTCCGCCGTCGTCTCCACCGGAAGTGGTATCTCCTCCGCACGTGCGTCTTGGGCCTGGCACGGCCTTGTTTCCGCTACACCGTCTACCGGAGCAAGGTAAGTGAGTGGCTTTCTCTTACCATTCCGCAGGGGTGTAGGCGTCTCTCGCCCGTCGCCACCATGTCCTGAGGCGGAGGGACTCCGTCTCTCGGCTCGCCGATCTGCGGGGGACGCCCTGCTTTCCAGGCTGCTACTCACACTACGGGGTGTCGTCCTCCCCGGTTCTGTCCTGGGCCTCGATTTCACCTCCGCTAGCTCGCGGAGATCCTCATCCGAGTATTCTGCCTTCCCCGACTTAGGGGTCACCGATCGGGGTGATAGTCTTTTCTCAGTGCGGTCGGGGAGTGACCCGACCGTCTCGGTTGCTGCTGACCCAGCCGATTTAATCGACTCCAGTCCCCTTTCTCCGGGACTTGCACGATTGATCCACAGTGCACCAGGGGACTCGGCGGAGCGCCTAGCCGTATCCCCCGGGGGGTCAGCAGATTGGATCGGAATGAACGTCGGCATTGGCCATAAGTATAGTGTCCCGCATTGTGGGATGCGTGCCGCCGTGTTAACAATGCCTCCGGGCAGCCCGCATTGTAGGCAGAGCCCGACCACCGTCTCGGTGTTAGCCACCCTGACTACCAGTACCCCGCCGGGTACCGAGTAGGGCTGGGTGGATACCATAGTTCCCACAGTGGAGGAGCAGGCCATTCTTTTGGTAGGGACCACTTTCAGTATGGGTCTCTCCAGGTCAGTGGTTCCTCGCAACTGACCGGTAGAAGCTTCTGGGCCAGCCACTTCCTGCTTCGGCTCCTCCTTCCGCTGGCATAGCTGGAACCCGCCCCCAGGGGTTGCAATTATGGGCGGATCCCACAGGGGAATAGCATGCCCCTTAATTAAGGCCGCGCCTTTCTCAGTCCTGGTGGGCGCGGTCTGCGTTTTCGCGCCAATTTCCTCATCAGAGTGGGATTCTTGGGCCGCGGCTAGTTCCCGCCTTCTCCTGGCAGCTGCTTTTCGTGCAAAATATCCCTCCTTTTTGCACGTTACCTCTGCGGCCGGAACTACTTCTTGTAGTGGCGCCGTCTGGATATCAGTCCCTGGGCCCAGTGGGTGCATTCCCACAGGCCATAATTGAAAGTCACTCCCCCTGGTGGAAATCAGGGGAGGGTCCCATAGACTAAGCGGTTGACTCAGCACAGGGGCCGAGTGAGTCACTGTCCATGAAGGCGCAGCCGTAGCTTTCGCGCCATACCCCCCATCAGGGCGGGGCTCTGCTGTTCGCGCCATTCCCGGCCAGCTTTTTGCAAGTTCTGTATCAGCCATTTTCTCTGCGACTGGCCCATGCGGTCTCCCTAGCAAGCGGGAACCGCCATTTTGGGTGGCTTTTAAGCCCGAAATGTCAGTTTGTTTGATCTTCTCGCTGGGTTCCCCCCCAGTTATCACAATGTCCTCACACTCTTCAAGGGTGGCCCCTCGGTGTCCCAGACAGGACAAAAACGGGGCAGCCACGGCCTTCGCTCCACTCCAGAGCAGATTAGTTAAAGACAGCTCAGCGACAGTTTGCTCTTCAGTGGGGCGCACGCCACGGGTGCCTTCCCCATCAGCCTCTGGTCGCCATTTTGGGCTCTCCGCACCACGCGGATCCTCCATTCCTTGGATTGTCACGCTCTCGTACCAATTATCGTATATGGGGCTCCGCTCTGCGGGGCAGCCACCACACCAGTACAATAAAGATTGCTCAGATGCACCACCACATGTGTACCTGATCTAGGCTGGACTCATGTTGCACTACCTCAGGCTAGGCTCACTCTCTCAGTGTCTGCTGTAACTCCTTCCTCCCAGTCTGTGCTCCCTATGGTAAGTGTCTGGAATGGGCTAGAGTACTCTGGCTCTGCCATGCAGTACTTGGGGCGTCTACCTCTCTTGGTCAGCCTAGCGCAGACCCTCTCCAGGATTCCTGACCACGTTAACAGGCTATCCCTTCTGGCGTCCTACCAACTAGCACTACCTCAAAGTGACTCGGTCAGCTATAGCCCGGCTCCAGACCCCTCACTCCTTTCAGGCCCCTAGGTCGTCCCTGCGAACTGACAATACCCTGTCAGCCCCTGACCACCCCTAGGTCCGTCCCTACGCAGCACAGAGTGGCAGCAGACGCTCTCCCTGTTTCCCAGTGTGCCTAGCTAGAGCCTGTCCTGTTGACAGATCTGATCTCAGCAGCTCGCCTCCAAATGTAACGGTATTTCTGGCCCGGCCTGACCCACCCAATCTCACATTGGCCCCTGTGGTCTAACCGGTCCCCATTACAGTGTGATAGTGTCTGGTGGTGCACCTGTTGGCAACAGGACTCCTGAGTCTCCCGCATGATGGTGTGTGGGGAGGACCCGTCCAGACAGGCAGCTGAGGTAGTGTGCGGAGTCCTACCTAGTTCCAGTGCAGCGCCTCCACCTCATCAGGGTCCCTTCGGTCACTTGGGGATGGTCCTGACGAGGAACTCCTCTGTGGTGCTCCTCTCTGTACATTCACTCCACACATGTACACGAGAGGGTTTGTGATTAAGAGCATCTTTATTGGTTGAGGTGGGCTAACTGCCCCTCGCAGTAGTTTCTCTAGCCACTCATTGTCCCTCAGTGCTTCCCTTTGAAAGGTGTAATTCTCCTTTAATAGGGATTCCCTATCCCAGCCGGGATGTCTTTACCCTGTGCCAGGTCCCTGGACACAGTCTTCCTGTTCAGCTACTATAACATAACTCTCGCAGACTATTCAGAACTCCTACAGAACTCAGGACTCAGATAGAACTAACTATTAGACACAGTGCTGTGCCTTATGTACACTCTGGAAGCTGACACACCTCTGACATCACTAACCATGGAATCAGAGCATGTGACCACTCCCATCCATACACAGGGCACCCCACCAGGGTGTGAGGGCAAACCTCCATAATTACTGCTGGCATGCCCACAACTTACCAGGCCTTACTGTCAGCAGGAGAGATGACTGTAGCCATTTTACATGACCGCTACACACAAATGAAATAAAACATACTTTAATACATAGGATAACTTGGGCAGACTCATAGCTGTAAGGGAAATAGGACTGGGATATCTGGGCTTGAAAATCAGGAGTCACTGGGCAGCCCTGGTGTAATTCAACCCACGTACTGGCAAATCATGCCTGCACGCCAGGGAGAATTAGGAGACTACTGATATCTTTGCCCCCCCCAAACTCCTGCAAACAACATGATTGCATTTCTACCCAAATATCTCACCTAAAACTTACATATAGAACGTTTCATGAGTCTTAGGCTCAGGGAACATGAAAAGTGGAAACGAAGCAAAAGGAAAAAGCAGGCACTAATACTCCGGAAAGTAAAAAAAGGTTGAATGAAATCCAGGAGAGCGTGTGCCCATAAAGACTATTTTAATGGAAACCACAAAAAATATACAGCTACATTACGGGGTACACAAACCCCCACCAACGCGGCTCGAATTGCGTTGGTGGGGGTCTGTGTACCCCGTAATGTAGCTGTATTTTTTTTGTGGTTTCCATTAAAATAGTCTTTTTTTATGGGCACACGCTCTCCTGGATTTCATTCAACCTTTTTTTACTTTCCCGAGTATTAGTGCCTGCTTTTTCCTTTTGCTTCGTGTCAAGTCATCCAGAAAAAACAGAAGCACGCCCCCTACTGTGAAAGAAGAAACCTGCACAGCCAAAAGGACATTACCAACTGTAACTGTGAGTTATTTTATCACAAGCACATTCTCCATTCTGACATTATATGCTGGGACACTTTATTGTGTGGCCCCTTACTACAGTGCTCGTGGGGGCCCTAGCCCACTAGTCAGATTACAATGGAGCAGTGATTAATACATGATTGTTCTGTGTCCTATGGATTGGCTATCCCTTATCCATTATCCAGGGGGTTTTCATTTCAGGAATCATTATATACATTTATTGAACTTTACAATTGTTGTACTACATATTTTGAGGTTTTTTTTGAGAGCACCACACATTTTTTCCATTTTTCTATGAAAAGTGGAAAGGCAGGGGACACTTTAACGTTCACATGTTATAATGCCGGGCCCCTGGCTTATGGTGCCAGGTAGCTGCCAGGGGCCCACCGTTCCAGTGGTAACCTTTATTGTATAGCCTGGTTACCCCCTTTATCGTATAGCCTGGCACCCCCTTTGGAGGGAAGTATTATGGGAAATGGGGGGGTCCCAGAGCTGAAATGAATGCGGTTCAGCTTGGGGAGACCCTCTGCTTCAATCCTGTTTTAAAAAAAAATTTTTTTATAAAAAGCGAGTGACTTGCTCCTTCAGAATACTGATTTTCATGTTCGGTTAAAGCCTTACTTCACAAATGTAGTAAAGTGCTTTAAAACATTTTTTTGATTTCAACCTTCCTCAGCGATCTCATCTGTCTATCTTAACCTTGTGTCGCCCTGCTCCTTACTTCCCTTCTCCTTTCCCACTCAACCTGTCTTCACCAACCTACTAACACTTCTCTACCTCCTTTGATACCTAACCTACCAAGTCCTACTTCACGTCCCCCTTCACTCCACTTCCAGTCACCACTCCCACTATCTAACTTGCACATTTCTATAGCTTTCTGATTTCCTCACTTCTCCACATTTATTCTTCTTTCTTTCTAGCTCCCTACTTCCTCTCCTCCTTGCTCTCCCCTCTACCACTTCCTTACTACTTGCTGCATCCCTACCCCACTTTAAATTCAAGTCTACTTCCTTACTCCTTCTTATAGTATTGTCTCCTTAAATGTCTCCACTTCGGCTTATTTCCTCTCATCTACTTGCTTTTATCCTCTTACTAACTCCCTCTCTATCACTCACCCTGCCCTTACTCGCTTAATGGTTCTGCCGCTACGGCGCTATACTAATTCCCTTCCCGTATGTCTTTCTATTCTTCCCAGACGCAAAATTCAAAAAGCCCGCGTCGGGCCGGTGAGATGACTAATCCAGGCCTGCGCGGGTCATCCGGCGCATTCTGGACGCCTTGATGGGCTTACGGCTGTCCTTGGTCTTGCTGGTGACGTCATCTGGTCGCGCCGGTGGGAGCTGGTTCCGCGCCACCTCCAAGATGGCGCCGCTCCTTCCGGGGCACAGCTGTGATGCGTATCCGGGGGGCGGCCATTTTGGAAGACGTCTCTCACCAGTGCGGAGGTGCGTGCGCCCGCTCCTGTTTCCCGCTCACCGCTCTCTTCCTGCTCCTGCGGTTCACTGTGGATTCCCGCCTTCTAGAGCTGCTTCGCCATCTTGTGTCGGGGGCCGCCATCATCAGAAAGGTAGGCCGCAAATTTTCTCACCAGGGATTCAGTTTCAGCGCAGGTTGCTTGATCACTGGACATCTGTAGTTGGGGTGTCGGGGATCACCGCTCTTTCACTCGGGGGTGAGTTTCTTTATTTGGTGACAGCTTCACCGTGGCCGGGGACCAGACCTCAAGTAGGGGGACGAGAACTGGAGGAGAAGCAAAGAAACACAGGTTGCTGAGGCCATGACACCGAGGGATTAGCCTGATACACTACAGGGGTGAACAAAGCCGGGACAGACTCTGGTTATGCATAGTATATGTTAGGTTTTATTCATTCAAGCTCAGGAAGAGCGAGGCAGGAGTGGGGGGGAGTGACCTGCTTCAAAAATCCGCATGGGCCACGCACTAGGGGGGAGGAGGGTGGATCTCCTGGGCCCTAGTGAAGTCCTTTGGGACTGGACGCGGTGGGTGAGTGAACTTCATCCCACGTTTCCTCCGGGCGGTTGGAGAGGAGTCCAGCTTCCCAAAGGCGGTGATCTCGTCAAGGAGGCGACGTCGCCGAGACGACGAGAATTCTACTGTCTTTTGTCTTGTCTAGTGTTTGTTGTGTCCCCCCAGGTGTACCCTCTTGTGTGCTCCCCCTTGTGTATTGCTGTAGGTGGTGAAGTGAGGTATTGCAGTTCGAGAAGAAGAGGAGGTCGGGATTCTGGTCCAGGTGCATCAATCAAGAACAGATATCGGCAGCAAAGTCATCTCATACTTTTAAATGAGTAAGGAACTCAGGCTAGTATCACATAACATTAAGGGGTTTAACAGCCCGGTTAAACGCAGAATCGCCTTCCGAGATTATAAGCGTAAAGGGGCAGAAATTCTGTTTCTGCAAGAAACACACTTCTCTCAAGACAACTACCCCAAATTCCTGGATAAGGACTACCCGACACACTTTTTGTCTTCCGCGAAAGTCAAAAAAAAAGGGGTGGCCATACTAATTCATAAAAGAATACCGTTCGTACCCGATAGGACTTTCAAAGATAAAGAGGGCAGATTCCTCATAGTAAGAGGTGCAATCCAAGGGTTCCCAATTACTCTAGCAACAATATATGCCCCTAATGAGACGGCCCCCGTTTTTTTCTCTACCTTCTTTGGGAAACTCAACAAAGTGGCCAGAGGTAATATCATTGTCGCTGGAGACTTGAACAGGGCACTACGGGAGGACCTTGACAGATGTTCATCCACTAATATTACACACAGATCTGACATACTAACAATTAAAAAAGGGTTACGTGACTGCCAACTACTCGACATCTGGAGGGAACAACACCAGAGACTGAGAGAATACACCTTCTACTCACACCCACATGACACATATAGCAGGATAGATTACTTCCTTGTATCCAACAGAATGGTCCCTGGGGTCTCTCGCACCGAGATCCATGATATTTCATGGTCAGACCATGCATCTATAGAGCTGCGGTGCACACTAATCCCACTAGACAGACCTAGAGCGAACTGGAAACTAAACGAAATCTTGCTGAAAATCCCAGCCCTACAGGTGGAAATTGGGGAAAAGCTCACACAATACTTCGAGGAGAATGAGGGGAGTGTGGCTACGCACTCCAGACTGTGGGAGGCCCATAAGGCTACCCTCAGGGGGGTCATTATGAATCTGGCCGCTAAACGGAAAAGAGAACGGGAGGGAAAAATTTTGAAGCTAGAGGAACAGCTAGCAGAGCTTTCCTCCCTCCACAAAAAAATAAGAATGCCCACACGTTAACTCAAATACTAGCCACTAAAACTAGTCTTAACCTCCTCCTCTCCGCCCAGGCCGAGAAGGAATTGACCTGGTCCAAGCGGAAATTTTATGAAAAAGCTAACAAGCCTGACACACTACTTGCCAATAAGCTAAAAAAACAAGCTTCCAAACTATCACATTCACGCAATTCGAAACCAAGATGGGGACCTTACCTCCATCCCAGCGAACATAGCAGGGGAATTCAAAAAGTATTACGAAATATTATACAATGGAGATAAGGTAACCCATAATCCGAAAACAAAGGAGGATTTACGGACCTTCTTAATAGAGGCACATTTACCCATTTTGAAGAGATGCGAAAGGGAGGCACTCCAGTCGGACTTCACGATGGAGGAACTCTCTGGGGTCATCAAAGCACTAAAACCGGCTAAAGCCCCAGGGCCAGATGGCTTTTCGAACTTATATTACAATAAATATTTAAAAATTCTAGCCCCCCACATGTTAAAGTTATTCAATGAAATCTTAGCAGGGGCCTCATTCCCAGCACAAATGCTCCAAGCCTCAATATCGGTGATCCATAAACCCGGAAAGGACCCGGCAGACTGTAAGAGCTACCGGCCCATTTCACTGATTAACTTGGACCTCAAAATATACTCTAAACTTATAGCCAACAGGGTGGGTAGTGTTCTTCCCGGGTTAATTCACACGGATCAAGTAGGGTTTATCGGAGGTAGACAAGCGGCAGATAACACCAGGAGAATTATTGACCTAATTGATCTGGCCCAAAAAGAAAAAATTCACTCCATGGTGTTAAGTCTGGACGCTGAAAAAGCCTTCGATAGAATAGATTGGCCCTACTTATCGGAAACACTGAGAGCATTTGGCTTTGAGGGACGCCTCCTGCAGGCCATCCTGGCGTTGTATAAAAACCCAACAGCAAGAGTGAGATATCAAGGTTTCCCCTCAGAACAGTTTGAAATCAAAAGCGGAACACGTCAAGGATGCCCGCTGTCGCCACTACTGTTCGCCTTATGTATAGAGCCTTTGGCGGCACACATCAGAAATAACCCAGATATCTCTGGTATCCCTGTGGGAGACCAAATGCACAAAGCCGCTCTATATGCGGACGATGTCATTCTCACAATAGCCAAATCTCTCACATCTCTCCCAAATGTATTCAACATACTGGGCAAATTTAACCAAATTTCGGGATTTAAGATCAATCAGTCTAAATCAGAAGCCCTCAATATTAATCTACCAAAAGAAGTTGAAAAACTGATTGACCTCAATTTTCAGTTCAAATGGCAACCCTCCGCTATCAAATATTTAGGGGTTTATCTCACAAGGGAGTACAAAACTTTATATAAAGCAAATTTCCCCAAGATCATAAAGACGCTGGGGGAGGATCTCCGAACCTGGATGAAGGGGAGCATCTCATGGATTGGGAGGATACATAGCGTGAAAATGAATCTCCTCCCAAAGATGCTATATCTTTTCCAGAGTCTCCCTATCCCTTTGGTGCAGGCGGACATCCTCTCCCTCCAGTCAAAAATTATAAAATTTATTTGGAACGGGAAAAACCCAAGAATTGCTAAAGGAATATTAAAACGTCCCATTCATCCTGCGGAGGGTGAGCGGTGCCTTGCTTGCAGGCCTACTATAAAGCAGCCCAATTAGGGCAGATTTTCCAATGGCACACAGACCCAAGCCTACGGAGATGGGTTGAGTTGGAGAAGAGATGCTGTGCACCAATTGAAATCCGAAATTTAATCTGGCTACCCAGAGAAGGGGTACGCAAGATAAACAATCCGCTGCAGACCATGGTCAATTCATTATAAGTTTGGGAGGCCACGAAATTCAAATGTAATTTGACTACCAAAACATCATTAATGACACCAATAGTGGGCAACCCAGACTTCGCTCCGGACCTGAATAGCAAAAATTTCTTGATATGGACTCAGAAGGGCTTCTCCCGTCTAAAAGATCTGGAGGGCATAACGACCATACAAACATTTGACCAAATTAAATCCTCTAAGAATATCCCAAACAAATTTTTTAGGTACCTTCAGATCAGAGATTTCTACAATAAAACGCCAATTCGACCGGCGCGAACAAATTTTGAGCAGCTGTGTTCCAGAGATACGGACACAAGGGGACTCACATCTAGAATGTACAGGGAAGTGATCTGCCAGAAGTCGCCCATTGACAATAGACTGAGTTACATGAGACACTGGGAATCAGACCTAGGAGAGACTTTAGAGGACGACGAATGGGACAGAATTATACAGGCGGCGGCGAAAAGCTCAATCTGCACCACATTAAAGGAGAACGCATATAAAGTCCTTATGAGGTGGTATTACACTCCGACGCGCTTAGCGAAATTTGTAAAAGGCTACTCCCCTCTCTGCCCTAAACAGTGTGGGGAAGCAGCTGACCTCCGACATATGTTGTGGTCTTGCACTAAGGGGGCCCCTATTTGGGAACAAATCAGAGATTGGATTCAGCGGATTCTCGATTTGGAGATCCCCCTGGACCCGTGGCTGTTCCTATTGGGCATGCGGATCCAGGGTCTGTCAAATGCGTCGCATAAATTAATCGCGCATTTTGCTACAGCCACAAGATGTGAGATCGCAGCATTATGGAAACAGCAGGAGATACCAATTATCCCTAAGATCAAAAACAGAATTTGGCATGTCTGCCGGATGGAACAATTAACGAGTTTAGTTAATGACTCCGGCACAAATGTTCTAAAGGTCTGGGATCCATGGTTGACCCAGGTAGACATCCCAGGAGTGGACGCCACCTCAATCTTGCACTAATTAAACTAGGTGCGTTCTCCTTTAAGGGCAGATTAGACAACACGACTCAGCGACGCACAGTTAGCAGACCTTCATGTAGTCATAGAATAGGGAAAAACAAATAAAAGAAAGAAACCTCAGAAGAACCTGTCCCAGTTAAAACCCTTAGCTATTGCCTAAAAGGTTGAACAAGAGATATCTAAAAAACTGCACCAGAGCCTGGCAACCTACCACCTCCCTCCCACCCCTAACCTCTTTCCCTGTCCCCTTGTCAAGTTCGTCTGGTCTTGTTTGTAAAGTGTTAAGTGGATGTGTCTTCGAGGCGTCATTACATGTGTTTAACAAAACTGGAAATGTAATAATGGGCTGTGGAACATTGGCTGTATTTGTACTTTCCAATAAAAATTTAAAGTTGAAAAAACAAACAAACATTTTTTTATATTGCATTGAGTAATGGAAACCCAGGACAGTGTTGGTGCTAGCTAGATATAAACACTCCAGACATGTACCAATCTTTAAACCCTTGGGTATTTAATGTTGGTACAGATAAGAAGCATGGCTTACTCAAACCCGTTTACCCTGTGGTCAAAATATTAGTACAGCTCAATCCCGTTATAGCGCAATCTGCTATAGCGCGATTATTAAGGGTTTCATATTTTTTTTTTTCATTTACAAACCTACTTTACATCCCTATCATTAAAATATATATATATATATATATACACACACACACACACACACACACACACACACACACACACACACACACACACACACACACACACACACACACAGTTAGGTCCGGAAATAATTGGACACTGACAGAATTTTCATAATTTTGGCTCTGTACGCCACCACAATGGATTTGAAATGAAACAACTGAGATGCAATAGAAGTGTAGACTTTCAGCTTTAATTCAAGGGGTTGAACAAAAATATCGTATGAAACGTTTAGGAATTGCAACCATTTTCATACACAGTCCCCTTATTTCAGGGGCTCAAATGTAATTGGACAAATTAACACAATCATAAATAAAATGTTAATTTTTAATACTTTGTCGAGAATCCTTTGCAGGCAATGACTGAAGTCTGGAACGCATGGACATCACCAAACGCTGGGTTTCCTCCTTTGTGATGCTTTGCCAGGCCTTTACTGCAGCTGTCTTCAGTTGTTGTTTGTTCGTGAGTCTTTCTGCATTAAGTTTTGTCTTCAGCAAGTGAAATGCATGCTCGATCGGGTTGAGATCAGGTGATTGACTCGGCCATTGCAGGATATTTCACTTCTTTGCCTTAAAAACATCCTGGGTTTCTTTCGCAGTATGTTTTGGGTCATTGTCCATCTGTAAAGTGAAGCGCCGTCCAATCAACTTCACTGAATTTGGCTGAATCTGAGCAGACAATATATCCCTATACACTTCAGAATTCATCCGGCTGCTTCTGTCTTCGTTCACATCATCAAAAACCACTAGTGACCCAGTGCCATTGTAAACCATGCATGCCCATGCCATCACTGCCTCCACCGTGTTTTTCAGATGATGTGGTACACAGCAACTCTCTTTTTTAGATGTCCTCATTACACAGACTAATGGGGAGTTACATACTGATCTTTTTAGAAAGGATACATACAGAAATGCCATTTTAAGGGCAGATAACCATCATCCTCCTTCTCTTATTGATGCATTACCTTTTTCACAGAAAGTCCGGGTCTGCAAAATCACGAGCAGGAAGGATAATATTGAACCAGCTATTGGAGAACTACGTAGTAGATTCCTGGCTAGGGGATATCCTCCTGCTGTGTTAGACCGGGCACTGGATAAAGAGGTAAGTGCTACCAAAAATAAGAAGGAGGACAGGCTTGTATTTACCACTACGTACAGTCATAAGCGAAGCAGAGGAAAAGACCTCCCAGCCCGACGCTACAAGCCTGGTAGACAGCGTGTATCACGCGCAGGCTGTATTAACCCCCAGCACATCGGAGACCAACCATGTAGGAATAAGCACTGTAGCTGTGATGAATCCTTGATCACATTGAACGGGAAAACACTGGACACGATGGGCCCTTGGTCCCTCTAAGGATTCATTTTGCTGGGGGTTAATACAGCATGCGCGTGATACACGCTATCTACCAGGATTGTAACATTGGGCTGGGAGGTCTTTTCCTCTGCTTCGCATATTGCTGGTTTGGCCACGGCTGCTCAGCCTGGAATTAAGACTTTCATTATTGACATTATAAGAAGAGGCTTATACCCCGTGAATATGTATGTAATCACTTAATTGGTGATTTGAGAACTGGAGTGCTATCGTTATTTTTTTTTCTAACCATTTATTTATTTATTTTTTGTGGCATCTATTTATTCACATTTTTTCTTTCTGTGGAACATTTTTTTTTTATTTCTCTGGAGTGAGTATTCGTGCTATTCCTATCCTGTGTGTTTTTTATTATGGAAGATTATGTAGAAGTGGAGGATGAGGAAGGGGTTACTGATACCTATGCCTTTAACTGTGGAGACACTCACCGTCAGAGGAGGGCAGAGTCAGTTTTTGATGAAGGTGCTAATTTCATCTGTGAAGAGCCTGCTGACTTAATTACCCACTTCCTTACATTGGAAAAACTGTTATCACAGGACATTAGGTATTGGTGGGACATTACCACTCTTGAGAACTATGCTAGAGTTAAAAGGATTCCGTGAGGCTTACGCTTGAAAAAGGTACCGTCCTTTGGCTTTATTAATAAAGATTTTGAGAATGACTGGAAAGCCATATTAGATCATTGCTCATTTAAGCTAATCAAATTGATCATTAAGTATAAGCTAAATTAAAAAAAAGAAAGTGAGAGCCAATGTGAAAGTCCTACAGGATAAATTGAAAGGTTGCAGAAAAATGGAGAATTTTATTAAATATGACCAAACACTTTTAAGCAACGTGGGTGCTATGGAAAAGTCTCTAATGATTAAGAAACAACAAAAGTTTGATAGGGACAAGATAGACTATGAGAAGCAGCAAGTTTATATATGGCAACGCTACACTACAAACGCACAAAAGTCACAACCAAAATCTGGTTCTAAATATCAGAATAATAAAAAACAAGGTGACTCCAAGAACCCGAATAAATCCATCCTAAAACGCCATGGAAACGCTTCCAGTTTTGAGTCAGATGGTTCTGACTATGAGAGTCGTTCACTAGGCGTTTCCTTTTGTGATGATGATGATAATTGGCGAGTTAGATCTACCTCCCCTGAAACCGACTCTTCACAAAAATCTGTTATGATGCCCTCTCGGAAAGAAGATAAACCTTCATACTCCTTGTTTCAAAAGGAGTCAAAAAACGAAAGAGGACAAGGAGATCATCAAAGAAGAGAAGGGGGGAGGGGGATCCGGGGGATCGAGCAAAAGAAAGAAATATGCATAGGAGAAGTTGTGGATAATGTTATCAACATTTCACATAAGACTCTTACAGATGACCAGATTGCGGTTCTAAATAGAGGTTTAAATTTTGCCCCATACCAAGATTTTAATTTATTCAATACCATCATTGATCTCCAAAAATTAATTCGCAAATTGTCTCTTAAAAAATATTTTAATAGAAAAAAGGGACAACAGAGGTTCCACTATATTCCACTGATAGAGGTCTAGCTGAGAATGTTGATGGTATTGATGTTTCAATGGAGAATTTGGATTTGCATTCATTTCGTGAACAATGTGCTTTATCAGATCTTAGAGATCTTTATGATGAACAAAATCAGGATTTGGAGCCTGAGATCCCTTCCTCATTCAGCTTCTTTGGGCAATTACACTTAGGTCTTAAGAAGAAATCAACCTTTTGCCCTCATATTTTTAACAATCATAATATTAAGACCTTTGAGAAGCTGGTTGAGAGGGATCTCAGGTTATTGGCTAGGGGTATTGTACCCCGGGGGGTTCCCTCTTTAAATAAAACGAAT
Organism: Ascaphus truei; assembly: GCF_040206685.1. Classification (NCBI taxonomy): domain Eukaryota; kingdom Metazoa; phylum Chordata; class Amphibia; order Anura; family Ascaphidae; genus Ascaphus; species Ascaphus truei. Next base: position 505,670 of record NW_027455610.1, read on the forward strand.
CTGTCAGATATTGACTTCCAGGAGATGATTGCCCTCAGGGAAGATAGGTCTATTACAATCAAAAAGGCTGATAAGGGAGGGGCCATTGTGGTGCCCTCTTCTTCAGATTATCAGGCAGAGGCACTTAGATTACTTGAGGATGTTGAATCTTATACAAAATTGACATGATCCCACATGTGAGTTTTTACACCTTTTGAAAGAGATTCTTGAAGAAGGAAAGGCCCTATTTGTACTTAACACAAAGGAATATGAGTTTCTCTACAATGCCTCACCTATTGTGCCCATCTTCCACCATCTCCCAAAGATCCATAAGTCACTTGTCCGCCCTCCTGGGCGGCCCATTGTGGCCAGTATTGGATCTTTGGGAGATGGGTTATCACGCTACATTGATGGTTTTTTACAGCCACTGGTAAAAAATCTGCCTTCTTTTCTGAGAGATTCTATGGATCTTTTATCCGCTATAAAAAATGTTATGATAGAAAAAATTAAACTAAACATATACTAAGCGCTTAACCTATTAGCCTAACTTAACAATACACGATAATGATGGATAAGTGCTCTAAATGTTGGAATTCCCTTACAAAGATACAACAATAAACTAGTGAATTCTACAGACTAATATAACAAACTGAGAAGACGGCTGCCTAAGGATTGAAAAACCACAAACCTATCCACAAGGTAAGTACAACAATAGCTTAAAAACAAAAATAAAACAAACAATGAAAGAAAACAGAAATAGTCCTTGGCGCACTATCTGGTATATAAACCTGCAGAAAAATGAAGTCCAAAGATCTTGGTAGTGAGGATTGTTGGTCCGGAATCCAATCGTACTCAAAGTCCTCTGAGGTGGTGGAATCAGATTTGTGCGAATGATGCTTTAATGCATGCCAGACCAATATGATTGGGTTCAAAGCAGGATCTTAATGAATGTTGCAGATGTGTTTTGGGGTCAATGTCTTGGAAGGACTGGTGACCACTCCAGATGTGAAGTATTCAGAAATGTTACGTTCTTCCCTCTGAGCAATAATGACCTTCTGTATGTAGACTCTCTAATATGAGGAAAAGGCCTTAATGGACTGGTCATGCACAGCTGCATCTAAAGACTTAGTAAACAATTATTTGGAAGTCTGACTCCTCCTCCCTGTCAGACTTCCAAATAATTGTTTACTAAGTCTTTAGATGCAGCTGTGCATGACCAGTCCATTAAGGCTTTTTCCTCATATTAGAGAGTCTACATACAGAAGGTCATTATTGCTCAGAGGGAAGAACGTAACATTTCTGAATACTTCACATCTGGAGTGGTCACCAGTCCTTCCAAGACATTGACCCCAAAACACATCTGCAACATTCATTAAGATCCAGCTTTGAACCCAATCATATTGGTCTGGCATGCATTAAAGCATCATTCGCACAAATCTGATTCCACCACCTCAGAGGACTTTGAGTACGATTGGATTCCGGACCAACAATCCTCACTACCAAGATCTTTGGACTTCATTTTTCTGTCAGGTTTATATACCAGATAGTGCGCCAAGGACTATTTCTGTTTTCTTTCGTTATTTATTTTATTTTTGTTTTTAAGATATAAAAAATGTTAGTTGGAAAAAGACTTTTAGATGGGTGACATTGGACGTGATGTCACTTTACTCAATCATAGATCACGAGCAAGGGATTCGAGCAGTGGAATTTTTTCTTGATGCTTCTACATTGTCCATTTCATTACGTGCCTTTCTTTTGGATTCTATTATGTTTCTGCTCACCCATAATTATTTTTCTTTTGATGCACAATTTTATCTTCAGACACGGGGTACTGCTATGGGGACGTCATTTGCCCCCTCTTATGCTAATTTGTTTGTGGGTCTTTGGGAATCCACACACATTTTCGGTGCTGATAATTCTTTTCGTCATCAGATTATTTTCTATAAACGGTATATTGACGATTTGATTATGATTTGGGATGGGGATTTATTATCACTGCATGCCTTTATTCATACACTTAATACTAATTCTTTAAATCTTAAATTTACTTATGAAGAACACATGAATCACATCAATTATTTAGACATTACTTTATTTATTGACACGACAGGCACTATTCAAACGGACATTTTTAGAAAGCCTCATTCACGTAATACTTTATTGGAAGCAGACAGCAGTCATTCTAAATCATTCATTCGAAGTATACCCAAGGCTGAATTCCTTCGACTAAGACGGCTTTGTTCAAATGACGATTTATTTGAGCATCAAGCAGAGGAATTAAAAACTCGATTTGCTCAAAGAAAATATAATCACACTGATATTGAAGCAGCATATCTGTGTGTCAAATCTACAAACAGGATCGATTTGTTATCGAACTCGTCTGTGAAGTTCAAGAAGAAACATGAATTGGATCGAGTGACGTCTGCTCTATTTATCACCCAGTTTAGTCGCCAGGCTGAACAGATTCGTTCTATCATTTATAAACATTGGGGGACCCTCACTCTTGATAAGGACCTACATAGTTCAGTTAACCAGGGTCCAGCCATTACTTTTAGGAAATCCAAATCCTTATCTGACTATCTTTCTCCAAGATTGTTTGACTCTAAGAAGTCTAACAAATCTGTTTAAAATAAAAGGTTTTTTTAAATGTGGAAAATGTTGCGTTTGCTGCTATGCGAAACCAATTAAGTCTATTAAGACTATTTATTCTAAAAAGAACTATAGGATCCCATCCTTTATTAATTGTGACTCACAATTTGTCATATACTTTCTTACCTGTGGCTGTGGCCAAGGGTACGTGGGCTGCACTATACGCCCTGTTAAAAACAGAATCATGGAGCATATACGTTCCATTAAAAGAAAAGATTTCATGTTACCAGTTTCAAAACATTTTACTGACTGTCCTTCAGGAGGTCTATCAAATGTTCATTTTTCTGCTGTAGAACTGGTGCCCATGCCCATGAGAGGGGGTGATAGATTAAAGCTCCTCAACCAGCGGGAGATGTTTTGGATCCATTCTTTGGATACATTATCCCCTGCAGGAATTAATACAGAATGGGATCTAGAAAAGGTGAAGGGAAACACAAAATGGATGTGCCCCCTAAAAGAATTCACTTAAATGCACACCATAACAGTGTAAAAATTAACTTTTAATAAATTTACTTAAAACATATATTACCAAAGTAATGTGTAATGTGAATTAAAAATATATTAAATCAACGCTATCAGGCAACCTTGTCGTCAGTTATAAGTTCATACTATCCCATTTAACCACTTAATAATGGTGGGATATGGAGGACACAGATTGCTAGGAGTCAGGGTGTTAACCCCTCTGGAGCAACGGTGAGACCCAATAATGGAAGTGTATAGATGTACACAAGTGAGTGGCCAATGGGTTAAATGTCCAGCTACCTTGCTAGATCAGCCAGCACTGCGCACTATAATGGAGACTTTAGTGTGTTAAAATAAGAGTGCTAGAGTGATAAAGCTGGCAAATGCAGTGATAATGGTAGTACATACACTGCTTGTCCGGGATGGGAAGGGAGCGAAGATAGCAGGGATACACCATGAAAAATAAAAAATAAATGCATACAATAGTGTAATAAGTTCTTTTCAATCTGGATAAAACATGTATGTCTTGGCTCTATAGCAATGCCTACTTACAGCAGGTCAAAAGGTAAAAAGCATTGATCTACACAGCAGGTAGAAAGGTGTCAGGATCTTCAGGAACAACAGCCCAGGTTTACAGCATAAGAAATCAGCACCTCAGCTCAGACGTCAGTAGATGTGAGTGGATCAGAGACATGCAAAAGAAAGGCAGACCATAGTGTCGATCGTGCATAAAATTTATATAAACAAACAACAAATTTTAGGAATTGTACTCACATTGTGTACATAATCATAGTTCACATAAGGCTTTACTTGAGGCAAATGGAGTGCTGGTTCAGTGTGGAGCAGCTCACCGGGGATCTTCTCCTTAGACTCACAACAGACCGGGTGGGAGATGGCGTCTGACGTCACATCCGCTGTTGGGGTGACGGCATCCGGTCTTGGAGGCAAACGGTGGGGGAACTCAGCAACTCTGAAGCCTTCAGTAGAAAGAGCAGCTGCAGCAATGAAAGTGGCTCTACGCGTTTCGTCGTACTAGACAACTTCCTCAGGAGCATTCATTGAGGAGAAGATCCCCGGTGAGCTGCTCCACACTGAACCAGCACTCCATTTGCCTCAAGTAAAGCCTTATGTGAACTATGATTATGTACACAATGTGAGTACAATTCCTAAAATTTGTTGTTTGTTTATATAAATTTTATGCACGATCGACACTATGGTCTGCCTTTCTTTTGCATGTCTCTGATCCACTCACATCTACTGACGTCTGAGCTGAGGTGCTGATTTCTTATGCTGTAAACCTGGGCTGTTGTTCCTGAAGATCCTGACACCTTTCTACCTGCTGTGTAGATCAATGCTTTTTACCTTTTGACCTGCTGTAAGTAGGCATTGCTATAGAGCCAAGACATACATGTTTTATCCAGATTGAAAAGAACTTATTACACTATTGTATGCATTTATTTTTTATTTTTCATGGTGTATCCCTGCTATCTTCGCTCCCTTCCCATCCCGGACAAGCTACTATTGAAAGGAATCTGTACACATTCCTGGAAGGTTGAGAATTTGATCAGTGATCACCTTGACACATTTTATTTTGAATTTTAATTTTGTGCACTATTTTATCACAGATTGGGTGTGGTTAGCGCCGGTAACAAATCACTTTAAGTTCACTTAGTACATACACTGCAGCATAGACCTGCCAGACACGGCAGTGCTGTGCAAGGAAAGCAGGCACACTCACTATAAAATTAAAGGATTAAATAAATAACTAACTAATGGGATCAACACAGTTAGAGCCAGGAGACTGCTGACACTACATTAAAACAGCTCCAAGTAGGAGACTGACAACATTGCGCGTCCAACGCGCGTTTCCCTCCAGCAAAGGAGCTTCTTCAGGGACAAATTTTAAATCTAAAACATTTTTCATGAACATTTTGTATGAGTATTCTTGCTATGCTTCCGTCTCACGATGATAATAATGATTGTCTGTTTATTAAGTTATTTATTATTGTCATTTTTTTCTGCTTTCTAGTGATCAAATAAGATATATATTTATTAATGAATTCAATTGTCCTACATTTTCTTTTGGCATCTATTCTTCTTTATTATTTATTATTTGTTTTCCTTTTTCTAACTATATATTTACTTTTTTCTAGAATAATATTGTGTTTTACATATGTCCTTTAAACCATATCTATTGTGTCTAGGAGTTTGATGATATACCATTCATATGCCATCTTATGATATTAAAATTAACAAATCAATGGGTTAAATATACATTGAATATTCACTATAGATTTGGACATGTGTATGTTTATGTTTCCACAGTTGATATATATGTGTTATTGATATTTCTTTTGTATGTGATTGGTCTTTTTTATTAATTTTTTACCTGTTTATTCCCTCTATGTGGATCTCTTCCCTCTGAGCATTACGCCCCTTTCCTGTGTTTCATTTCACAGGGAATTTGTGTCCTGGGGGTTTGTGTTTACCTGGACACAGGTGGGCGGTGCTTTTGAGGGTGTAAACCATATAAGAGTTTGATTAAGACCAGTGAAACTACTCTTTGATAAAGCGCACCATGCGAGAGGTTTCTCTTTTTAATTAGTTATGTCCCAATAAATAATTTGTTATTTTTTCTATTAGCCTCCAGTTCTCGTTTTTTCATAGTTGTGATCCAAGTCTTTTCCTTCCTGCTTACTACGTACAGTCAAGCTGGTGGTTTTATTAAATCTACCAGTCTTAAACACTGGCATATTCTGCAAAATGATGATATATTATCTGAAAGTTGCTGTGTACCACCAATGGTGGCATTCAAAAGAGGGAGGAATCTGGCGGATAGCCTGATACATGCAGATAATGAGGGTAACTACAGAACTCCTCATTTTCTGGAGGGTGGCAGACCGGGTAACTTTAGATGCATGAGCTGCTCGGTCTGTAACAGTCTGACTACCGGTAGTCAATTCAGTCACCCCCCAAAGCGGGAGAATCATAAAAATTAAAAATAGACGCCCCACAGCGTGTGCTCCGCTGCTACAGAGACTGGAACAGTGAAAGACATTATTGCTTGGCACGGCGAATTGGCTGTACTGCTGTTCAGCTGAACTGGAGACCTCCTAAGTACTACCTTGAGGCTGAGGGCTGTACTAACAGCTAACCGATTGGAAGACCACCCAGGCCCTACCCCCGAGGCTGAGGGATTGAGAAGGAGAGAGCCACGACATCTCTATTGGCGTCCGTTGGTGCTTGGGTAACATTAACCCTGAAATGATTGTTTTTTCTATCTAAATGTACGCTTAATACTCACCTTTATTTTGTGGTTACTAATATAATTTTTAATGCACTATGAGCGTTGTGCGCTGTGTTTTTTTGTATTTCTGTTTGCTATTAGGGGGTATTTGAGCCATCCCTGGTGCCACAGCTGCAGACGTTCCATATACTCTACGTGTTTAAAGGTCACCTCTTTTTGTACATCACTATATCACCTCACTTTTATTGATTGTAGTAGCGCACTATATCTTTTCACATTTTCTCACTCCAGATAGGGAGACTTTCTTATTGAGACGTGAAGCATTCTGGATACATGCTTTAAATACCAGCAACGGTATGGGTCTTAATGAGCAACAGAATTTAAAATGCTTCCTTAATAGAAGGTAATTTTTTGTCTTTCTACAGGCATATTTGATCTTGCACCATCCATGGACTCTGCACTTACCTATTGGGAAAATTATCCTTTTTGTGTGGTTTTTTTCCCTTCCCTCCCTCCCCCTTCTCTCCCCCCCCCCTCCCCCTTCTCTCCCCCCCCCCCTCCCCCTTCTCTCCCCCCCCCCCCCCCTGGCTGTGTGTACCCATTTCTGACTAGGTATACACACTAGTATATTCTAAATACTGATGTACTGCATATTCTTATGTGGCATTTCACGGTAACTTTGCAGGATTATACTGATGTCATCAGCAGTATACAGTCACATGTTTTTAATAGTATATTGCTGTATTAGTTTTGTGCACATATGCTTTATGAATATTTTGGTGTGTGGTTTATTTACACTTTCAGGGTGATTTATAGGAGTGTGTCACTCCTCCCTGCTCTGACACTGATCCCATGGCGACGGATACATCTTTGTCCAGCCCTGTGAGTACAGTCTTGATTGGTGCACACCCCCCCCTTCCCCCCGACGGGCGGGTCACGCTGACGTCATCATGGGGGAGTGTTCAGTCTGGGGAGAGGTGTGGCTGTGGCTGCATTCCTCCAAGACAGCTCTGCTGTATTGCCAGGGATTTAGACCTAGACGTCTGACGTCACTAGGGGGCGCCATATGGTAGCTCTGACATCACTAGGGGGCGCCATATGGTAGCTCTGACGTCACTAGGGGGCGTCAACATCCTGGTTATGTGGCAGAGCGGGGAGAGTATCAGGGGGGTGGTATATATTGTGACTGTTTTCTTGTGTTTGGTAGCCTTCACCTTGAGAAAGGCAGTATTAGACTGCCGAAACGTTGGACTTTATGGCATATTAAACCTCCTTTGAGTAAGACCGTGTGCCTGCTTCTTCTTCTTTGTCCGGCTACAGGAAGGGTCAGGAGACAGGGAGGACAGAGGCAGGAGAAACCCATCTGACTCCGGCCTTGCCTGTCCCTACGAATACAAACATACAACCCCTCACTGAATAACATAGCCCTAATCCCATGTAATAATCCTGGGTGTAAACAAAATAATGGTTTTATGAATATTGTAATGGTTTATTAGGGACCTAGGAGGTGGCTAGTGGGGCTGTTATGTGTATTTTTGTTTATTGTGGGTAGTGGGGGTGGATGAACGGGGTATTGGCCCCAAGGATGGGTGTTTAGGCCTACCGGGTGGGGGGGGGGGTAGCGGGAGGGGTTAACCCCTTCATTACCTTAGCGGTATTAACCACGAAGTTAAAGAAGAGGTTAAGTCATCCTGCAACCCCCTGGCAAGGCCTAAACACCCACCCAGGGCCAAATACCACCTTCACCCACCCCCGCTACCCACAATAAGCCTGGCACGGGTGTATAACCCCTTCATTGCCTTGGCGGTAATGAAGTTGCCTGTAAATGCATTTTTTATGCATCGGATTCATGCCGGGGGTCTCTGGTGCTGATATTAATGGATATCAGCTCTGGGACACATGCATGTTATTTTCATCGCAGCTTCACCCCACCTTCTTGCCAACTTTTGTGGCGGGACAATTTGGAGAAGAAACAGCAATTTTAAAGTGGCGATCAGCCGCAATAAGCTGATCAGGGCTTATAGAATTGAGCGTGTTTGAAAAACTGGCGATCAGTGCTGAAAAGTGGCTTATCACCGCGCGTCTGCCGATTTTATTTATTTATTTATTTTCCGGCAAAAAAACCCCGGTTATTTTTGCTCTAATCGCCAGCTTCTCTGGGCTTTCTGAATCGCTGTAGGCTTTTTTGGCTATAAACTGGTGATAAGTGGCTTATCGCTGCTTACTGCATGAGGGCCTTAGGGAGGATTTGTTCCTGTAAAGTACACCTAGTTTGGCATAGGATTTGGATGTCAGGGTATCAATGTGCATCCCAAATGTTAAATGGGAGTTGAACTATATGCCCAGATATTTCAAACAAGTAACAGGGGCTAGGATGGTATTAGAGCTGGTTTTTATCTGAAGCTCTGTCATTGGCAGCTTTAGCAATTTAGCTCTGGTCCCAAATACCATTGTTACAGTCTTGTCAGTGTTTAAAATCAGTTTGTTTTGGGAAATCCAGTTTCAAGTCTCAAAAAATCAGATTGAAGTATGTGTTCAAGGTCAGAGAGGCGAGGGCTGCGTGCATATAGGATCAGATCCAAGGCCTCTCACAATAACCTGTTAGGAATATTATTTTCTCATCTATCCGACATAAGTATAAAATATACTCTACCAAGACCCCTAATACAGAGTTACCCACCTTATACGGGAGCAGCTGCCAGACGAGTACAGTAAATGTATCTTATTTCTTTTACCACTGGAGGGCAGCGTGGAGTTGCAAGGAGTGGCGCCCGTAAGGACGACGTGCCAGTTAGGCGGAAGGAGACGCGCACACACTTTTATGTGAAACGGATATTTTTGGGGAGGGATTTAGTAGTCTGAGTGAGAAAATTGATATTTTGTCACAATGGAAAAATGGAAAAATTAACCATTTAAATATGCACAGATTTTATCCCACGTTTGGAAATTAGGGATGTTGCCTAAAAGTCTGAGAATGCATTAAGTGCCACCCACGGGCTTTAATGAAGCAGCATTTGTGGGATAAAGGGAACAGCATCCTGTATAAAGGTATTTTGGGCTCGATATAAATAATTGAAGCCAAAAACTAATATTAAGTAAATTGAGAATGGAAAAATATTCAGCACAAACGTACAGAATGTGATATTCTGAGAGATCTTACAGATGTTATCAAATCCCACAATGAATATATAGAAAATGTCTGTATAGAACGAGTCAAACAAGAATATGCCAATAAAACGTTTAATTGGGAGATACAGGGGCCACAATTCAGGTCAGTTCGCTAGAAGAAGGGAAGCCGGTCAGCCAGAAGAGCAGGTCCTCCGGTCAGCCAGAAGAGCAGGTCAGCCGGTCAGCTCTGAGATCAGCATTACTTATATCCCCTAAACGTTGTCCCCTGCATGTAATGCGCAGAACAGCCTGCACTGCATATACTGTACATGAGATACTTAACCCTTTCTTTTCGCTCGACTCTAATCTGAATGATTTGCTAATTGGTTTGTAATTAGAGAGATATTTGTAGCAGAATCCCATGTATGTTCTTTTTACCTTTTTAGATACCGTTTTGTGTAATAAAAGATATGAGATCAGAGGGGCTTCCTGTTTGCACTCGTGTTTTGGCAGAAGTGTATATGTGACCCTATAAATCTCCCTCACACCCGGCTTGGCAGCGTGACACTAGTGCAATGACCTGGGGAAGAATCACTGAGCTGTTAGCAATAGATACAACGGATAGAAAAGACACTACACATAGGTTGGATTAAAGAGAGTATTTTATTGAAATAATGAATCTCTTTGCTGGTAGGGGCCTGCAGCACATTGCAGAGCAATATAGTAACACGCAGAGCAATGCACTGCAGGCCCCTCCGGCAGCAAAGGAGTGAAGACCAATGCAGGGTGTATAAAGATCTCACTGATAATTCATGCACAAAGGGCAATTTGTTGCTGTGATCCAGAGGAAGGCGAAACATAACCCCTGCTGTGCAATGGGGGAAAAAAATTCCTTCCTGACCCCATTAAATGGCGATCGGAGGGTCCCTGGATCACTGCGCAGTGAGATCAGATGGAGCAGCACAGATCAGCGTTGTTATACACAGGGGCACACTCAGTATATAGAGATGTGGGTGATGGGGCCCTTGTGCCCCTGTGTATAACTCACCTGCTCCCCCATCCCCCTGCATATCTATCCCATTCACCCCTTTTCCTCCCGCATACCTCGCAGGGCCGGCCGGCCATTAGGCGGTCGCCTAGCGCGCAAAGGTCCTAGGGGCGCATTAATAATCATTATTATTTTTTTTCTTATTATTTCTAATTTATTTATCTTTTTTTTTAAATTATTATTCTTTTTTTTTATCCAGTATTTTGGCGCCCTTTTGTTTTTATTTTGCGTCGCGCTGGGGTGCGGTCGCACCCCCTGCAGTCCCGATAGCTACGCCACTGTTTATTTTATTATTTTATTTATCTTGTTATTTTTTATACAACTGGGGCACAAATTTTAAGTTTCGCCTCGGGCGCATGAAACCCGTGCTCCGGCCCTGCTCCTTGTTCTCTCTCACCCTCTCACGCCCAATATCCCTATCTCCCTCTAGTACCTGCCCCTCCCGCAGCCTTCCTGATCTTATCTGCCTCTCCTGCGGTCAAACCAACTTCTCAGGGCCCCTAGAATACCCCTGTATCTACGCCCTGGCTCCTCTGCTACCTGCTCCCGGCTTCTTCTCCGCCTAAAAAAGGTGAAGCAGCAGATCTGTCCGCACCTCTCGTATTCTCCTACCTGCTCCTGGGGTCTTCTCCTCCGCCTAAAAAAGGTGAAGCAGCAGATCCGGCCACACCTGTCGTATGCTCCTTGGTCATCGTACACCACGTCTGCCTCCTCGGCCGCCTTGTAGCCCACCTCATTGTTCCACTTGACGCCCGCTTTTTCGTATGCCTCGTCGTCCGCCTCGTAGCCCGCCTCGTCGTCTGGTGGCACAAAGGGCACCACCTTCGTGCGTGTCCTGACCTGCAGGAGACATGAAGTGTTTGTAACCAGGGACAGTGATACTCTGTATCGCAAGAGCTCCTGTGCCACTTATACCCCCTCCGCAATACCACGTTATACCGCCCTCCACAGGGCAAATACCCGTTATACCCACCTCCCCAGGCCCAGTACCCAGTTATACAACCCTCCCAAGGCCCAGTACCCTGTTATACACCCCTCCCAAGGCCCAGTACCCTGTTATACGCCCCTCCCCAGGCCCAGTACCCTGTTATACACCCCTCCCCAGGCCCAGTACCCTGTTATACACCCCTCCCAAGGCCCAGTACCCTGTTATACACCCCTCCCCAGGCCCAGTACCTGTTATACCCACCTCACCAGGCCCAGTACCCGTTATACCCACCTCACCAGGCCCAGTACCCATTATGTACCCCTCCCCAGAAGGTCATATTTCTATTTATCAAAAATACATTGAGTAACCTCTGGTTTTCAGGCATGTCCTAGGGGAGTTATCACAGAGACACAGAAACGTCGCTGAGTTTGGTGAGTAACTCCCTTAACCTCTCAGCAGTTGAATTCCCCATTAGGCGCTTAACACGTTAAAAACAAGCGTTGCTATTTCTCTGCATGAAGTTGCAGGTAATTGGAAGAGTTACACAGTGACGGCTATTTCATCACTCACCTTCTTCTCCCGAAACGGTCTTTTCTGTCTTATTTCCGGCTTCACATCGGATATCCATATCCATTCTTGGCCTCTGATCTGTATGCAAGACAATGCTTTAAGACAGGGTTGCGCAACCTTTTTCCCTGCTCCCCCCTCCCCCCTCCCCACCTTGTCTCCGACGTTCTGATGTAACGACGTCATGTGATATCACGTTGCTATGGCAATGCCACATCATGTGACGCCACGTTGCTGTCGCCAGAAGCCGCCGGAGACAAGGAAAGGGAACTTACAGAGGACTTGCGCGCGATTTCCGGCATTTAATTTAAATGCTGTGGGGAAGAGCGAGGGGCCACTGTAAGCGCCGAGCCCCTCCTCCCAAGAAAATGTCGCGCCCCTCGATTTGCACACCCCTGCTTTAAGAGATATTCTGGGACCCTCCAACTCCTCCATCGGACCCTTCCTCATACTCATATTGACTGACCTTGCAGTGCTCTGCCCTGACTTGCACTGACCTGCTATGATGCCTCTCAAAATACCATGCTAACTCATTCTGAACATACATGTGTCCTTTCTACATGTTACTCAGCTTGTATGGACCACAGACAGCTTTCCCGGGGTCCAGGACTAGTTTCCACCGGGGACCCTCACCCATGGGTCGGCGACCTTGCGAGAACCCACCCCCCCCCCCCAACCTGTTTTCTCTTGCACTGCCATAGACTACAACATTTCGGCCTGCTGGTCTTTTTCAGGTAAAGTGGCTAAACCCACTAAATCCAGCAAAGAAAGGCCAGCAGCCAAAACATTGTAGTCTGTGGCACAATAAATTATCTTTTTTTATTCAAATCTGTGTGCCCTTTTCCATCAATCTTATTGTATACATTGGACGAAATGCCGGTCTTCCCTGAGACTAAGGGGCACTGGTAAAAGTATCACTAATTGTTTTTTTTGGTATGCAGCAAATCCCCATCATTTTTGCGTTCTCTTGCTCTGCCCCAATCTGACACACCACCTTGCTCTCTCACCCCCCTCTTACACTCCCCCATCACCCTTTCCTTCCCCAAAGGTTGTCCTTTAATCAGATCTTACCCAAATTGTCTCCATCTCCCTTGGAAATGTTCTGTCTTTAAGCTGTGTGGCTCCTCTTGATCCGAACTTTCTTAGCTGACCCCTTTAGGTTTCGGCTCCGAGGGTCTAAAAAATAAGCGACTCCGAAAAGATGTGAAATATGCACAAGGGTCCTAAAATATTTATCTAATGGGGCTCTGAGGGGGAGACTTAAATACTAGTTAATATAATCTATTTAACTAACAAATATGATCTATTAAACTAAGAAATATAATGTATCAAACGAAATAAATATCTATTAAACTAATAAATAGAATCTATTGTACTAAGAAATATAATCTATTCAACTAAATAAATATAATCTATTTAAAAACAATACAATAAAAAGCTGGAGAAATGATACGTTAACCAAGCCACAGATGTGATGCCAATGAGCGTTGAACTCCTTGCAGATCCACCGTCAGCTGGTTGTGGCAGAAAGTGGTGACATGCAGTAGAACAGAGTGGTTGAGCTGTAACCACGGCAGTCAGGTCAGAAATCAACACAATATTTTTTGAAATTTAGAATGAGAATGTTCAATATGTCACATTCTGGGCTCAGACCCTGAGCCCTGTCACATGTTAGCAGCTTGTGATAATAGAAGATATCCATATACTGGGATGTGATAAGAGACATGAAGGTCATTTTATACTGGGTCCCATAACCTGCTTTATATGAAGTATCATTTTACACTAATTAGTAGAGATGCTACATTTTGAAAAATAGCGCTTTTGGCGACATTGTTCATTTTCTCTACAAATGATAAATGAAAAAGTTGGATAAAACGTTATATGTGTGTGCGCGCGCGTGCAATATATATATATATATACACATATACATACATACACATATAGTATGTTTATATATATATATCATACTATATGTATATATATTGTCTGTTTTATACACACATACACGTGTGTGTATATGTATGTGTGTGTGTGTGTGTGTATATATGTGTGTGCGTGTGTATATATATGGTATAACCCAGAGGTGCGCAAAGTGGAGGGCGGGAGATTTTTCGGGGGGGGGGGGGGAGGCGCACGGGCGGTTGCAGAGGCCCCGCGCACTTCCTCGAGGCATTAAAATTAAATGCCGGGGGATCGCGTGAGGCCTCTGCAATGCTATTACTTACCTTGACTCTGCCGGCGTCACTCGTGTCCATGGCAACGCGGTGTTAAATTACGCCGCGGGGTCATGTGACGTCACCCTCGTCAAATGCCGCTGCCGGTCACGTGACGCCGCATCAAGGTAAAGGAGGGGGTGGGGGCGCGAGCTCCCCTGGTATAACCAATAAATAATATAGCTGATATAGCAATTTGGTTGTGGCTAGAGAAAGATTATAGTGGCAGTGAGAATTAGTGGCCAGAATTAATAACTAAAAAGTAGCTGTAATAAAATAATAATAAACACTATGCCTAAACACAATAACAGTCCAGAAACTTAGCTCTAATAGCTATGTTATAACTCAATCATAAAAGGATCCAATTCGGGCATCCTCTGGAGTCCTGGCAGCTCTCTTCGGGGAAACAACCACCTCCTCGATAGATACCTAAACAAAAAAAAAGAAGAGAAAGCGCCCGCTCCATGTGTAAATTCGGTTTAACAATTTCATTTCCTGGACAAGATAAAAATAACAAACTCACAAACATCCGTTTGGTAAAAGCGTTGTATGAGACAGGCTCGTGCTCCGTGGTAATCCGGTGGTCAATCCGGTGGTCAATCCGCAGCTCCAGACTTTGGACGATGACCGGGAAACTCGATAGGCTGCGCCCCTTGCAGTGTGGTCCTCCGGCAATCTGTAGTATGCAGTTGTGATTCCACTCTGTAATTCCGGTGTCTCGCCTTGTTCGCGTACCAACTTCCCTTCCGGCGTCAAGACGGATAGTGTGGCAATAGCAACGAGAAGAATGTACCTACGTGTTTCTTCAGCACACGGCTGATTTCATCAGAGGATAATGCTACAACTCAGTCGTAATGGTTTTATAGTCCTACAGTCCAATTGGTAATGGCATAATAGATCACATATGTTACTGATTTTAGATAATAATAGATTCTTGTATGACACACACACACGAACACATATACATATATATATATATATATATATACATACACACATATATATATTTACACACAAATACATATATTTACACACACATATATATATATATATATATATATATATATATATATATATGAAACCAGGTGTCCCACCAAGGAGACAAAAAACAGCACTCAAGGTATATGTGTAGAGGTATAAGTACCGTGTTAGCCGAGCTTCAATAATCATAAAATAATAAAAAAATAATATCATCTATTTATTTTTTGATTATATATATATATATATATATATATATATATATATATATATATATATATATATATATATAGATAACAGCAGGCACTTCAAAGGCTCCAAAGAAATAAGTGCTTGTTCAACAAAAATTACAGGAAACCAGGTGTCCCACCAAGGAGACAAAAAAACAGCACTCAAGGTATATTGCAAAAGTGTATTTTGAAAAAAAGCAGGCACATATAAATCCAACGTTTCGGTCCTGTATAGGGCCTTCCTCACGCCCCTGAGGAAGGTCCTATACAGGACCGAAACGTTGGATTTATATGTGCCTGCTTTTTTTCAAATACACTTTTGCAATATACCTTGAGTGCTGTTTTTTGTCTCCTTGGTGGGACACCTGGTTTCATATAATATATATATATATATATATATATATATATATATATATATATATATATATACAAATACAACTGTATGCTCATCTGCATGTCTTAGGCAGGTCTGCAACCCCGCCTTTCCCCATTATCACCCAGCATACAGCACTTCCACTGCAGCAAGGGATTCTGGGAAATGACATGCAAATGAGCACACAGTGTCACTTTTTGCCTCAAAAACCATTTTTAACATGGTTCCCTATAGGCTTAAGCTTGCTGCATGGTCACAGCTTTGAGCACAGCCAGGGTTAAGGTGCATACCCAGAAAACCACCCACAGACAGCTGTTTCGACCTTAATGGGTCTCATCAGTGTGGGGTTGATTTAACTGGGTATGCAAAGAGGCTATGGGATAGGCTATACCATAATACTGAGTTAAGTTATGGTGAGTAAAAAAAGTGACAAAAACCCTCCACAGGAAAGCAAATATGCAAATACAACTGTATGCTCATCTGCATGTCTTAGGCAGGTCTGCAACCCCTCCTTTCCCCATTATCACCAGCATACAGCACTTCCACTGCAGCAAGGGATTCTGGGAAATGACATGCAAAAAAAAAATATATATATATATATATATATATAATCTTCTTCTCTCTGAAGAAGACCGTTTTAGTCGGAACGCGTTGGAGTGAGAGTCTGTGGAGTGGGACCCCTACCCTTTTCCATGACAGGAGGCCTTGGCTATCTGTAAATTGGCCTTTCACACCTACGCTTTAATGGTGATGTATTTACATCTTTAATACTCGAGCATTTATTGCCTCCATTTCTGCAATTACTATTTTACAACAACAGCTATCTCCTTACGTTATGTGCACAAATCTGCAGTGTGTGTAGAGGTATATGTGCATGCTTGGATCAGAGCTGCTTGTGTGGAGAGGTATATGAGCATGCTTGGATCAGAGCTGCTTGTGTGTAGAGGTATATGTGCATGCTTGGATCAGAGCTGCTTGTGTGTAGAGGTATATGTGCATGCTTGGATCAGAGCTGCTTGTGTGGAGAGGTATATGTGCATGCTTGGATCATAGCTGCTTGTATGTAGAGGTATATGTGCATGCTTGGATCAGAGCTGCTTGTGTGTAGAGGTATATGTGCATGCTTGGATCAGAGCTGCTTGTGTGTAGAGGTATATGTGCATGATTGGATCAGAGCTGCTTGTGTGTAGAGGTATATGTGCATGCTTGGATCAGAGCTGCTTGTGTGGAGAGGTATATGTGTATGCTTGGATCAGAGCTGCTTGTGTGTAGAGGTATATGTGCATGCTTGGATCAGAGCTGCTTGTGTGTAGAGGTATATGTGCATGCTTGGATCAGAGCTGCTTGTGTGTAGAGGTATATGTGCATGCTTGGATCAGAGCTGCTTGTGTGTAGAGGTATATGCGCATGCTTGGATCAGAGCTGCTTGTGTGGAGAGGTATATGCGCATGCTTGGATCAGAGCTGCTTGTGTGGAGAGGTATATGTGCATGATTGGATCAGAGCTGCTTGTGTGTAGAGGTATATGCGCATGCTTGGATCAGAGCTGCTTGTGTGTAGAGGTATATGTGCATGATTGGATCAGAGCTGCTTGTGTGGAGAGGTATATGTGCATGCTTGGATCAGAGCTGGAGTGTGTGTAGAGGTATATGTGCATGCTTGGATCAGAGCTGCTTGTGTGTAGAGGTATATGTGCATGCTTGGATCAGAGCTGCTTGTGTGTAGAGGTATATGTGCATGCTTGGATCAGAGCTGCTTGTGTGGAGAGGTATATGTGCATGCTTGGATCAGAGCTGCTTGTGTGTAGAGGTATATGTGCATGCTTGGATCAGAGCTGCTTGTGTGTAGAGGTATATGTGCATGATTGGATCAGAGCTGCTTGTGTGGAGAGGTATATGTGCATGCGTGGATCAGAGCTGCAGTGTGTGTAGAGGTATATGTGCATGCTTGGATCAGAGCTGCAGTGTGTGGAGAGGTATATGTGCATGCTTGGATCAGAGCTGCTTGTGTGGAGAGGTATATGTGCATGCTTGGATCAGAGCTGCTTGTGTGTAGAGGTATATGTGCATGCTTGGATCAGAGCTGCTTGTGTGTAGAGGTATATGTGCATGCTTGGATCAGAGTTGCAGTGTGTGTAGAGGTATATGTGCATGCTTGGATCAGAGCTGCTTGTGTGTAGAGGTATATGTGCATGCTTGGATCAGAGCTGCTTGTGTGTAGAGGTATATGTGCATGCTTGGATCAGAGCTGCTTGTGTGTAGAGGTATATGTGCATGCTTGGATCAGAGCTGCAGTGTGTGTAGAGGTATATGTGCATGCTTGGATCAGAGCTGCTTGTGTGTAGAGGTATATGTGCATGCTTGGATCAGAGCTGCTTGTGTGTAGAGGTATATGTGCATGCTTGGATCAGAGCTGCTTGTGTGTAGAGGTATATGTGCATGCTTGGATCAGAGCTGCTTGTGTGTAGAGGTATATGTGCATGCTTGGATCAGAGCTGCAGTGTGTGTAGAGGTATATGTGCATGCTTGGATCAGAGCTGCTTGTGTGTGTAGAGGTATATGTGCATGCTTGGATCAGAGCTGCTTGTGTGTAGAGGTATATGTGCATGCTTGGATCAGAGCTGCTTGTGCTGGTGATTACTTTTGCTGTTCTTTGCCTCACGGAATACATGTTTGGTAGATGTGAGTCCCCCTCCTCTTTTATCAATTTTTCTTCCCTTGTTTTTAACCCACAGTAATACATTTGTATTGTTATCACTTTCTTGGCATGCCCGTGTGCTTCTTCATAAGGATGCTTTTTTCGTTGTAATACATATCCATTATCCTTTAGCACCACTGTCCATTGTTATTATATCATAAATCAAGACAGTTTCTGGGCAACAGTGACGCACTGTGTTGATGCGGTATACTTTGTGTCACATATATATATATATATATATATATATATATATATATAATCAAAAAATAAATAGACTATACCGTTCTGTGGCTAACGAAATGCTTTTATTTGTGCGAGCTTTCGAGATACGCTGATCTCTTCTTCTGGCGATGTTACAATGAATGAAGCAAGCAAAGGGTATACTTAAAAACAGTGTCTCTTGGAATGTTATCTGTGCTTGTCTCTTCTCCCCCCCCCCTTGTGTGAATGTGATTTATGGCTAGAGGTGTTAAATGGTTCCTGAAAGTTAGTGATGTAAGAGTGTGTGTGTGTGTGTGTGTGTGTGTGTGTGTGTGTATCTGTGTGAATATAAATGAATGGAGAGCCCACAGTTTATACAGTGCTTTACAAAAGGTGTGTGTGTGGAGTGGGAGTTAATATAAATTGTGTGGGTAGGTGTGGAAATGTGAGAGATTGTAGCAAAACTAAAAGTGTGTGTAGATACTATGTGGTCCCTATTGGTGTATAGGGATGGAAAAACAAGGAGTATTTGTATGTGTAAGAGACAGCTGTGTGTGCATACATATAGCACAGTATGTACAGACATGGCCTTTAGCGCTCATGGGAAGAGAGTTCACTTGTGTCAGTAATGACTCATAAAATTTCGATCTCTGTTTAGGCCACCGCTAAGTGTCCCGAACAGTTGCATATATTTCTATTCGTGCAACCATCTCTATTTCGGTTTTTAAGATTAACTTTGAGTATGGCAACCCCCAGATCGTCCATCTTATGGACAGAGTCAGAGAAATGTTCGCCGACAGGACTGTCTCTTGTTCCGCGTGTGATGCTGTGCGATGCAGGTTCATTCTCTTGTTTAGCCCCTGCCCCGTCTCACCTATGTAGTAGCAGCCCCCTGGACATTTCATGCACATGATGAGGAACACGACATTGCTGGAGGAACAGGTGAACCTTCCTCTGATTTTGTATTCCCGATTCCTGTGTGGTATTTGTATTGTGTCCGCTGTGTAGAGTATTGCGCAGGTTTTGCATCTTGCGTCCTGGCCTGGCATATATATAATTATATATATATATATTCCACAGAAGCAGCCGGCACTCCAGTTGCATGTAGAAAAAATTGGGTGCTTGTCCCATAAAGCAATAATAAACCACACGATTCCGTTTGAAGCACGAGATCAGGAGACAGCACTCTGGTAAGTTTGATCACAAGTTTTTGTACTGAAAAAGACACATAAACCGACGTGTCACGACAGGTCACTCTGCGCGTATTCTGACAGGCCGAGATGGCGTTTGCAGGGAGCTCGGGCGGTGGTAACATCTCTGCGGTGGCGCGGTCCGGATCCCAATACGTTCGCCGCGGAACCCGCTCTGGGCTTCAGTGTAAATCTCCGTCTCCCCCTGTCAGCCTCAGGCAGCTGTTTAGCTATATTTTTAGCCAATCCAGGATTCCTTTATCCCGTTTTATTGAACACTGTCTTCCTTTTTATTATTTTATATACCGTTTGTCATGTTGTTTATAGATTTAGTTTCATTTAGTTATATTTGATTATTCATGTGGTTTGTGTTCATTGTAACCGAACCCGGATCTGTGACGCATATGTACTGAGGTGGGGTTGGATCCCCTCGGTTATTTCTTGTTTTATTAATAAATAATTTACTATATTTTAATCTCTGGTGTGCATTGTGTGCATTTTTCTTCTTGTCTGCACAGTGCTTCAGATTCTGCATCTGAAAAAATGCCGGTGGATCGGGATGTGAGGTAGGGAAGTGACGTCCGCGCCGGAACGTTATTGCCACGCCTCCAAATATTCATTGCCACGCCCCCAAATCGCGCCCGCTGCATACCCTGCAAAGCCATTAAAAAGCTCAGGCTTCAGCAAGTGTATTGCAGCGTGTGTGCGCCTTCCCTCCTTCTGAAATACTATAGACCAGGCCTGCACAACTCGTAAAGCGAGAAGGGCCAAAATGCTCCAAGGAAAAAAAATTTGGGCCGCACGGGTAAAATCATCATCATCATCTCTCCTCCAGCACCTCTCATCATCATCCTCATATCTCCCCCAGAACCCCTCACTATCAACCTTTGCGATACTCCCCATCTATCTCTCATACCCCCATCTCTCCCCCTCACCCACACATAATACTCCCTCTCCACAAACACACAATACCCCACTGCACACCACACACATCCCACGCCCCCTGCACCTCACATCCTTCTACCCCCCTGCACCTCACATCACTCTCCCCCCCTGCACCTCACATCACTCTCCCCCCCTGCACCTCACACCACTATCCCCCCCTGCACCTCCCATCTCTCCCCCCTGCACCTCACATCACTCTCCCCCCCTGCACCTCACATCACTCTCCCCCGCTGCACCTCACATCACTCTTCCCCCCTGCACCTCACATCACTCTTCCCCCCTGCACCTCACATCACTCCCCCCCCTGAACCTCACATCACTCCCCCCCCTGAACCTCACACCACTCTCCCCCCCCTGCACCTCACATCACTCTCCCCCCCTGCAACTCACATCACTCTCCCCCCCTGCAACTCACATCACTCTCCCCCCTGTACCTCCAATCACCCCCCCTGCACCTCCAATCACCCCCCCTACACCTCCAACAACCCTCCCCTGCACCTCCAATAACCCCCCCTGCACATCCAACAACCCTCCCCTGCACCTCCAAAGACCCCCCCTGCACCTCCAATGACCCCCCCTGCACCTCCAATGACCCCCCCTGCACCTCCAATAACCCCCCCTGCACCTCCAATAACCCCCCGCACCTCCAATGACCCCCACACCTCCAATCACCCCCCTGCACCTCCAATCACCCCCCCTGAACCACCAATGATCCCCCCTGCACCTCCAATGATCCCGCCTGCACCTCCAATCACCCCCCCCTGCACCTCCAATCACCCCCCCCGCTGCACCTCCAATCACCCCCCCTGCACCTCCAATCACCCCCCCCCCTGCACCTCCAATCGGCGGGGCGGGCCGCACAGAGAGGCGGGGCGGGCCGCACAGAGAGGCGGGGCGGGCCGCACAGAGAGGCCGGGCGGGCCGCACAGAGAGGCGGGGCGGGCCGCACAGAGAGGCCGGGCCGGCCGCACAGAGAGGCCGGGCGGGCCGTACAGAGGGGGCCGCACAGAGAGGCGGGGCGGGCCGCACAGAGAGGCGGGGCGGGCCGCACAGAGAGGCGGGGCGGGCCGCACAGAGAGGCCGGGCGGGCCGCACAGAGAGGCCGGGCGGGCCGCACAGAGAGGCCGGGCGGGCCGCACAGAGAGGCCGGGCGGGCCGCATGCGGCCCGCGGCCGTTATGTTGTGCAGGCCTGCTATAGACGCAGCCTTATCGACGCTTACTGAATAGGCCACTGTGTCTCTGTCTCTCTCTGTGTCTCTGTGTCTCTCTGTGTCTCTCAAATCAAAATCAGCTTTGTTGGCATGACAAAAGAACATTTCAGTATTGCCAAAGCGTGAGTAATAGGGGGTGTGGGACAATGATTACACGAATACTAGGGGGTACGGTTTAATGGTTATACAGTACATTACTTTTGTCTCTCTCTCATTCTCTGTCTCTCTCTCATTCTCTGTCTCTCTCTCATTCTCTGTCTCTCTCTCATTCTCTGTCTCTCTCTCTCATTCTCTGTCTCTCTCTCTCATCCCTGTATGATAGGTATGTTCCAACTCTATTTTTTGCTCTTCTTTTCCGTTTGAGAGGAGGGAGTCCCTCACCTCTTCAGCCACACACCAGGAACGCTGGATTGCTTACAGACGCTCGGAGAGGCGGATACAGTCGTGGATTGCAGGCACTGATTTATCTGGTAAGTACCGCAAACATGCTTGAACAAGGGCCGTAGACATTTTATTTGATGGTTTAGATTACCATTGTCTGTGGTTGTTAGTTATTGGTATTACAGTTTTTTGATGTTGTTACGAATCAAATACATTTTGAAGTAGTAATCCCCTCCGAACTGGGCATTCCTGGCCAATAATGCCCTGGCTGTAAGAGTTGAAGGGCCCAAGCAAAGCCCCCACCTCTATACACACTAACACTGCAGGGGCATCAGAGTGTCTTATTGTCATGGCAACAGGAGGTGTCACGTGATGTAATTTGTTTAATAAATTATTTTTTAAGGTGTCCCGGTTTTTCATTTTCGAAATCTGGTCACCCTATTCATCAAGCAGAAAAAGTGAAGAAACAATTGTAGTTTTGCTAATGGACGTCATTTTGGCATATCATTAGCTTTGAGGATACCCATTAATATGAAGAAAAGTAACAGCCATTCCCAATGTAGCCCCCCTTCCCTGGGCCAATCGCAGATCGGGCCCCCTCCTCTGTACTAGGGCCTGGCTACGTGTCTGAGTGTGGTGCATACCTGCTGGCAACAGGGGGGCCTGAGTCTCCCGCGATGGTATGGGGGATGATAGGATCAGGTTTCTGGGGTGAATGCCTTCGTCTCATTTAAT
Source organism: Ascaphus truei (assembly GCF_040206685.1). Taxonomy (NCBI): domain Eukaryota; kingdom Metazoa; phylum Chordata; class Amphibia; order Anura; family Ascaphidae; genus Ascaphus; species Ascaphus truei. Next base: position 528,812 of record NW_027455610.1, read on the forward strand.
GGTGCAGCACCTCCATCTCTGAGCCCCAGGAATACGGGTGGAATCCTTCCAGAGAGTCGTCGTCCCCCCCCCCCCCCCCCCCGGGATGAGAGATTCCAGTCTCACACTGTATATCTTTAAAAGCAGCCGCAGCTCTTTATTCACAGCAGCAGAATAGCAGCAACAAGACTGTCAATCAGGTACAGGGTGTCTTCCTCCACACAGGACTGCTCTCCCTCAGGATGGTCTCTGTGTCCCTGCCACCACCCCAGGTCAAGGGCACCCAGGGTGGGGCTAGCTCTTCCCTCGCCCCCTAAACAGGGTGAGAGGAATTGGTCCACCTCCCTAAGTAAGGTTGCATCAGCTCTACTCAGAGGCTGATGGCTCCCCTTCTCCAACGGCCAATTGATATAGGCTCTCTCTGTCACCCTGGGCCAGCCAGGTGACAGACTCAGCAGACTCTAACTCTGGACCGAACTCTTAACTCTGACACACACTTCTACTAAATAGGAAGTGCACTGCTCTTTATGATATTGGCAGGCACTGCCCCTGTGTCTCTGCCTTCCACACAGGGTCAGGTACCAATTTCAGGAATGCCCGTTATTAGCGTAAACACAACAGAGTTCCATGGATCTAGCATTAAGACTGTAAGCTCTGCAGGCCAGGGATTTCCTTTCCTATTGTCTGATTTTGTTTGTTGCACTTATTGTACTATAATTCCCTGTACTGTATTGCCTCTCTTATAAAGCGCTATATAAATAAAGATTTCCATACATAATATATCTTAATGCATCTTAAGACACCTTAGAGTTCCCTCTATAAGACACTTTATGGTCCACTCAAGTGAATAGTCTGTAAGGAGTCTAAGGCTGCGTCCATAGAAGGACAAGCAGCGCTGAGGCGTGCGGACGCTCCGCGCTGAGCCCCTGCATCCTCAATGAGGATGCCTTGAGAGGGGGCTCATGCGAGCGTCCGCGGGCGTGCTCAGGCTTTGGAGTTTTCAGCCGAGCGCCAAGCTGTTTTTCAGCGCGCTGTCGGCTGAAAACATCCAATCAGCCTTAAGCAGCGTCAACGTCACGGCGCCGTGACATTGACGTCAGTGCATCGCGGGCGATTGGCCCAGCGACGTCACTGCCCCGCCTCCAACCACCTCCCCCCGGCTCCCTTCGCGCACAGCTGGCTCCGTGGAATCGGGCTGACTTAAGCAGGCGAGCCTCAGCGTTAGCGCGCAACCGCTCTCCCCACCCCTCTATGGCCCGGGCCTTAGTTACTGTACAGCATTGTAAAGTGCCTTGCTGGCCTAGTACAATTTAGTAAATATCCTAAACAATGTCGTCTTAGGCAAAATGTTGCTGATCTTTGCTCTAAAAATGACTATGAACTAAAGAGAAATAACAATCTCCCTTGTGAGCACATTCACATGTCTCAGACAGGTCTGCAACCCTGCTTTTCACCATTATCCCATACAGCTTCCACTGCAGCCAGGGACTCTGGGAAATGACATGCAAATGAGCACAGTGTCACCTTTTGCTTCAAATCTATTTTAAATGAAATTAGCCTTGTACTTCTGGTGGAGAGTAGGGGTTTGGTGCTTTATACGTTACATATTATTAAATGTTAACATCAAACAAATATTGTCATTATGTTTGGTGCTACTTATTTCTTTTTCATTAGGATTTATTTATTCATCTTTCATTATTATTATTTACTAGCTGAGAGACCCGGCGTTGCCCGGGATGTAAATGCGTAATAGGTAGTATTATTTATAACTCGTGGAACAATAGGTGAGTATTTGTTGTAAAGGTTTCGGGGGGGGGGGAGAAAGGGGAG
>NW_027455612.1:0-22500 GCF_040206685.1 Ascaphus truei
TCTCTCTCTCTCTCTCTGTGTCGCCCTCTCTCTCTCTCTCTCTGTCGCCCTCTCTCTCTCTCTCTCTCTGTGTCGCCCTCTCTCTCTCAGTGTCGCCCTCTCTCTGTGTCGCCCTCTCTCTGTGTCGCCCTCTCTCTCTCTGTGTCGCCCTCTCTCTCTCTCTGTGGTGCCCTCTCTCTCTCTGTGGCGCCCTCTCTCTCTCTCTGTGGCACCCTCTCTCTCTCGCTCTGTGGCGCCCTCTCTCTCTCTGTGTCGCCCTCTCTCTCTCTCTGTGTCGCCCTCTCTCTCGCTCTGTGGCGCCCTCTCTCTCGCTCTGTGGCGCCCTCTCTCTCGCTCTGTGGCGCCCTCTCTCTCGCTCTGTGGCGCCCTCTCTTGCTCTGTGGTGCCCTCTCTCTCTGTGTAGCCCTCTCTCTCTCTGTGTACCCCTCTCTCTCTCTGTGTTGCCCTCTCTCTCTCTCTCTGTCGCCCTCTCTCTCTCTCTCTCTGTGTCTCCCTCTCTCTTGCTCTGTGGCGCCCTTTCTCTCTCGCTCTGTGGTGCCCCTCTCTCTCTCTCTGTGGCGCTCTCTCTCTCTCGCTCTGTGGCACCCTCTTTCTCTCACTCTGTGGCGCCCTCTCTCTCGCTCTCTGGCGCCCTCTCTCTCTCTGTGGTGCCCTCTCTCTCGCTCTGTGGCGCCCTCTCTCTCGCTCTGTGGCGCCCTCTCTCTCGCTCTGTGGCGCCCTCTCTTGCTCGGTGGTGTCCTCTCTCTCTCGCTCTCTGGTGCCCTCTCTCTCTCGCTCTGTGGCGCCCCTCTCTCTCTCTGTGGCACCCTCTCGCTGTGTTGCCCTCTCTCTGTGTCGCCCTCTCTCTGTGTCGCTCTCTCTCTCTCTCTCTCTCTCTATGTGTCGCCCTCTCTCTCTCTCTCTCTGTCGCCTCTCTCTCTCTCTCTCTCTCTCTCTCTCTCTCTCTGTGTCGCCCTCTCTCTCTCTGTGTCGCCCTCTCTCTGTGTCGCCCTCTCTCTGTGTCACCCTCTCTCTGTGTCGCCCTCTCTCTCTCTCTGTGGTGCCCTCTCTCTCGCTCTGTGGCGCCCTCTCTCTCGCTCTGTGGCGCCCCTCTCTCTCGCTCTGTGGCGCCCTCTCTCTCGCTCTGTGGCGCCCTCTCTCTCTCTCTGTGTCGCCCTCTCTCTCTCTCTCTCTCTCTCTCTCTGTGTCGCCCTCTCTCTCGCTCTGTGGCGCACTCTCTCTCTCTCTGTGGCGCCCTCTCTCTCTGTGGCGCCCTCTCTCTCTCTCTGTGGCGCCCTCTCTCTCTCTCTCTGTGGCGCCCTCTCTCTCGCTCTGTGGCGCCCTCTCTCTCGCTCTTTGGCGCCCTCTCTCTCGCTCTTTGGCGCCCTCTCTCTCGCTCTGTGGCACCCTCTCTCGCTCTGTGGCGCCCTCTCTCGCTCTGTGGAGCCCTTTCTCGCTCTGTGGAGCCCTCTCTCGCTCTGTGGAGCACTCTCTCTCTCTGTGTCGCCCTTTCTCTCTCTGTGTCGCCCTCTCTCTCTCTCTGTGGCGCCCTCTCTCTCTCTCTGTGCCACCCTCTCTCTCTCTGTGGCGCCCTCTCTCGCTCTGTGGCGCCCTCTCTCGCTCTGTGGCGCCCTCTCTCGCTCTGTGGAGCACTCTCTCTCTCTGTGTCGCCCTTTCTCTCTCTGTGTCGCCCTCTCTCTCTCTCTGTGGCGCCCTCTCTCTCTCTCTGTGCCACCCTCTCTCTCTCTGTGGCGCCCTCTCTCTCTCTGTGGCGCCCTCTCTCTCTCGCTCTGTGGCGCCCTCTCTCGCTCTGTGGCGCCCTCTCTCGCTCTGTGGTGCCCTCTCTCTCTCGCTCTGTGGCGCCCTCTCTCTCTCTGTGGCACCCTCTCTCTCGCTCTGTGGCGCCCTCTCTCTCGCTCTGTGGCGCCCTCTCTCTCGCTCTGTGGCGCCCTCTCTCTCGCTCTGTGGCACCCTCTCTCCTCGCTCTGTTGCGCCCTCTCTCTCGCTCTGTGGCGCCCTCTCTCGCTCTGTGTACCCCTCTCCTCTCTCTGTGTCGCCCTCTCTCTCTCTGTGTACCCCTCTCTCTCTCTGTGTTGCCCTCTCTCTCTCTCTGTGTCGCCCTCTCTCTCTGTGTCTCCCTCTCTCTCGCTCTGTGGTGCCCTCTCTCTCTCTCTGTGGCACCCTCTCTCTCTCTCTCTGTGGCGCCCTCTCTCTCTGTGGCGCCCTCTCTCTCTCTCTCTGTGGAGCCTTTTCTCTCTCTCTCTTGTGGCGCCCTCTCTCTCTCTCTGTGGCAACCCTCTCTCTTGCTCTGTGGGCGCCCTCACTCTCTCTGTGGCGCCCTCACTCTCTCTGTGGTGCCCTCTCTCTCTCTGTGGCGCCCTCTCTCTCTCTGTGGTGCCCTCTCTCTCTCTGTGTCGCCCTCTCTCTCTCTGTGTCGCCCTCTCTCTCTCTGTGTCGCCCTCTCTCTCTCGCTGTGTTGCCCTCTCTCTGTGTCGCCCTCTCGCTGTGTTGCCCTCTCTCTGTGTCGCTCTCTCTCTCTCTCTCTCTCTCTCTCTCTCTCTCTCTCTCTGTGTCGCCCTCTCTCTCTCTCTCTCTGTCGCCCTCTCTCTCTCTCTCTCTCTCTCTCTCTGTGTCGCCCTCTCTCTCTCTGTGTCGCCCTCTCTCTGTGTCACCCTCTCTCTGTGTCGCCCTATCTCTCTCTGTGTCGCCCTCTCTCTCTCTGTGTCGCCCTCTCTCTCTCTGTATCGCCCTCTCTCTCTCTCTGTGGTGCCCTCTCTCTCTCTCTCTCTGTGGCGCCCTCTCTCTCTCTCTGTGGCACCCTCTCTCTCTCTCTGTGGCACCCTCTCTCGCTCTGTGGCGCCCTCTCTCGCTCTGTGGCGCCCTCTCTCTCTGTGGCGCCCTCTCTCTCTCTCTGTGGCGCCCTCTCTCTCTCGCTCTGTGGTGCCCACTCTCTCTCGCTCTGTGGCGCCCTCTCTCTCTCTGTGGCGCCCTCTTTCTCTCGCTCAGTGGCACCCTCTCTCTCTCGCTCTGTGGCGCCCTCTCTCTCGTTCTCTGGCGCCCTCTCTCTCGTTCTCTGGCGCCCTCTCTCTCTCTCTGTGGCGCCCTCTCTCTCGCTCTGTGGCGCCCTCTCTCTCGCTCTGTGGCGCCCTCTTTCGCTCTGCTGTGCCCTCTCTCTCGCTCTGTGGCGCCCTCTCTCGCTCTGTGGCGCCCTCTCTCGCTCTCTGTGGCGCACTCTCTCTCTCTCTCTCTCTCTCTCTGTGGCGCCCCTCTCTCTCTCTCTCTCTCTGTGGCGCCCTCTCTCTCTGTGACGCCCTCTCTCTCTCTCTCTGTGGCGCTCTCTCTCTCTCTCTGTGGCGCCCTCTCTCTCTGTGGCACCCTCTCTCTCTCTGTGGCACCCTCTCTCTCTCTCTCTCTGTGACGCCCCTCTCTCTCTCTCTCTCTCTCTGTGGCACCCTCTCTCTCCCTGTGGTGCCCTCTCTCTCTCTGTGGCACCCTCTCTCTCTGTGTCACCCTCTCTCTCTCTGTGTTGCCCTCTCTCTATCTCTCTGTGGCGCCCTCTCTGTCTCTCTCTGTGGCGCCCTCTCTCGCTCCGTGGCGCCCTCTCTCGCTCTGTGGCGCCCTCTCTCGCTCTGTGGTGCCCTCTCTTTCTCTCTGTGGCGCCCTCTCTCTCTCTCTCTGTGGCGCCCTCTCTCTCTGTGGCGCCCTCTCTCTCTCTCTCTCTCTCTGTGGCGCCCTCTCTCTCTCTCTCTGTGACGCCCTCTCTCTCTCTCTCTGTGGCGCTCTCTCTCTCTCTCTCTCTGTGGCGCCCTCTCTCTCTGTGGCACCCTCTCTCTCTCTGTGGCGCCCTCTCTCTGTCTCTGTGACGCCCTCTCTCTCTCTCTATGGCACCCTCTCTCTCTCTGTGACGCCCTCTCTCTCTCTCTCTCTGTGGCACCCTCTCTCGCTCTGTGGCGCCCTCTCTCGCTCTCTGTGGCGCCCTCTCTCTCTCTCTCTCTCTGTGGCGCCCTCTCTCTCTCTCTCTCTCTCTCTCTCTGTGGCGCCCTCTCTCTCTGTGACGCCCTCTCTCTCTCTCTCTCTGTGGCGCTCTCTCTCTCTCTCTGTTGCGCCCTCTCTCTCTCTGTGGCACCCTCTCTCTCTCTGTGGCACCCTCTCTCTCTCTCTGTGACGCCCTCTCTCTCTCTCTCTCTGTGGCACCCTCTCTCTCCCTGTGGTGCCCTCTCTCTCTCTGTGGCACCCTCTCTCTCTCTGTGTCACCCCTCTATCTCTCTGTGTTGCCCTCTCTATCTCTGTGTCGCCCTCTCTCTCTCTGCGTCACCCTCTCTCTCTCTGTGTGTCGCCCTCTCTCTCTCTCTCTCTGTGGCGCCCACTCTGTCTCTCTCTGTGTTGCCCTCTCTCTCTGTGGCACCCTCTCTCGCTCCGTGGCGCCCTCTCTCGCTCTGTGGCGCCCTCTCTCGCTCTGTGGTGCCCTCTCTTTCTCTCTGTGGCGCCCTCTCTCTCTCTCTCTGTGGCGCCCTCTCTCTCTGTGGCGCCCTCTCTCTCTCTCTCTCTCTGTGGCGCCCTCTCTCTCTCTCTCTGTAACGCCCTCTCTCTCTCTCTCTGTGGCGCTCTCTCTCTCTCTCTGTGGCGCCCTCTCTCTCTGTGGCACCCTCTCTCTCTCTGTGGCGCCCTCTCTCTGTCTCTGTGACGCCCTCTCTCTCTCTCTCTGTGGCACCCTCTCTCTCTCTGTGGCACCCTCTCTCTCTCTGTGTCGCCCTCTCTCTGTGTCGCCCTCTCTCTGTGTCGACCTCTCTCTCTCTGTGTCGCCCTCTCTCTCTCTGTATCGCCCTCTCTCTCTCTGTATCGCCCTCTCTCTCTCTCTGTGGTGCCCTCTCTCTCTCTCTGTGGTGCCCTCTCTCTCTCTCTCTCTCTCTGTGGCACCCTCTCTCTCTCTCTGTGGCACCCTCTCTCGCTCTGTGGCGCCCTCTCTCGCTCTGTGGCGCCCTCTCTCTCTGTGGCGCCCTCTCTCTCTCTGTGGCGCCCTCTCTCGCTCTGTGGTGCCCACTCTCTCTCGCTCTGTGGCGCCCTCTCTCTCTCTCTGTGGCGCCCTCTCTCTCTCTCTCTCTCTGTGGCGCCCTCTCTCTCTGTGACGCCCTCTCTCTCTCTCTCTGTGGCGCTCTCTCTCTCTCTGTGGCGCCCTCTCTCTCTGTGGCACCCTCTCTCTCTCTGTGGCACCCTCTCTCTCTCTCTGTGACGCCCTCTCTCTCTCTCTCTCTCTCTCTCTCTCTCTGTGGCACCCTCTCTCTCCCTGTGGTGCCCTATCTCTCTCTGTGGCACCCTCTCTCTCTCTGTGTCACCCTCTCTCTCTCTGTATTGCCCTCTCTATCTCTGTGTCGCCCTCTCTCTCTCTGTGTCACCCTCTCTCTCTCTCTCTGTGGCGCCCTCTCTGTCTCTCTCTGTGTTGCCCTCTCTCTGTGGCGCCCTCTCTCGCTCCGTGGCGCCCTCTCTCGCTCTGTGGCGCCCTCTCTTGCTCTGTGGTGCCCTCTCTTTCTCTCTGTGGCGCCCTCTCTCTCTCTCTCTGTGGCGCCCTCTCTCTCTGTGGCGCCCTCTCTCTCTCTCTCTCTCTCTCTCTGTGGCGCCCTCTCTCTCTCTCTGTGACGCCCTCTCTCTCTCTCTCTGTGGCGCTCTCTCTCTCTCTGTGGCGCCCTCTCTCTCTGTGGCACCCTCTCTCTCTCTGTGGCGCCCTCTCTCTGTCTCTGTGACGCCCTCTCTCTCTCTCTCTCTGTGGCACCCTCTCTCTCTCTGTGGTGCCCTCTCTCTCTCTGTGGCACCCTCTCTCTCTCTGTGTCGCCGTCTCTCTCTCTGTGGCACCCTCTCTCTCTATGGTGCCCTCTCTCTCTCTCTCTGGCGAACTCTCTCTCTCTCTCTCTGTGGCGCCCTCTCTCTCTCTCTGTGGTACCCTCTCTCTCTCTGTGGCGCCCTCACTCTCTCTGTGGTGCCCTCTCTCTCTCTGTGTCGCCCTCTCTCTCTCTGTGTCGCCCTCTCTCTGTGTCGGCCTCTCTCTGTGTCGACCTCTCTCTCTGTGTCGCCCTCTCTCTCTCTGTGTCGCCCTCTCTCTCTCTGTATCGCCCTCTCTCTCTCTATGTGGTGCCCTCTCTCTCTCTCTGTGGTGCCCTCTCTCTCTCTCTCTCTGTGGCACCCTCTCTCTCTCTCTCTGTGGCACCCTCTTTCGCTATGTGGCGCCCTCTCTCGCTCTGTGGCGCCCTCTCTCTCTGTGGCGCCCTCTCTCTCTCTGTGGCGCCCTCTCTCTCTCGCTCTGTGGTGCCCACTCTCTCTCGCTCTGTGGTGCCCTCTTTCTCTCGCTCTGTGGCGCCCTCTCTCTCGCGCTCTGTGGCGCCCTCTCTCTCGTTCTGTGGCGCCCTCTCTCTCGTTCTGTGGCGCCCTCTCTCTCGCTCTGTGGCGCCCTCTCTCTCGCTCTGTGGCGCGCTCTCTCTCGCTCTGTGGCGCCCTCTCTCTCGCTCTGTGGTGCCCTCTTTCGCTCTGCTGTGCCCTCTCTCTCGCTCTGTGGCGCCCTCTCTCGCTCTGTGGCGCCCTCTCTCGCTCTCTGTGGCGCCCTCTCTCTCTCTCTCTCTGTGGCACCCTCTCTCTCTCTCTCTGTGGCGCCCTCTCTCTCTGTGACGCCCTCTCTCTCTCTCTCTCTGTGGCGCTCTCTCTCTCTCTCTCTGTGGTGCCCTCTCTCTCTGTGGCACCCTCTCTCTCTCTGTGGCACCCTCTCTCTCTCTCTGTGACGCCCTCTCTCTCTCTCTCTCTCTCTCTCTCTCTCTCTCTCTCTCTGTCGGCACCCTCTCTCTCCCTGTGGTGCCCTCTCTCTCTCTGTGGCACCCTCTCTCTCTCTGTGTCACCCTCTCTCTCTGTGTTGCCCTCTCTATCTCTGTGTCGCCCTCTCTCTCTCTGTGTCACCCTCTCTCTCTCTGTGTCGCCCTCTCTCTCTCTGTGGCGCCCTCTCTGTCTCTCTCTGTGTTGCCCTCTCTCTCTCTGTGGCACCCTCTCTCGCTCCGTGGCGCCCTCTCTCGCTCCGTGGCGCCCTCTCTCGCTCTGTGGCGCCCTCTCTCGCTCTGTGGTGCCCTCTCTTTCTCTCTGTGGCGCCCTCTCTCTCTCTCTCTCTGTGGCGCCCTCTCTCTCTGTGGCGCCCTCTCTCTCTCTCTCTCTGTGGCGCCCTCTCTCTCTCTCTCTGTGACGCCCTCTCTCTCTCTCTCTGTGGCGCTCTCTCTCTCTCTCTCTGTGGCGCCCTCTCTGTGGCACCCTCTCTCTCTCTGTGGCGCCCTCTCTCTGTCTCTGTGACGCCCTCTCTCTCTCTCTCTCTCTGTGGCACCTACTCTCTCTCTGTGGTGCCCTCTCTCTCTCTGTGGCACCCTCTCTCTCTCTGTGTCACCCTCTCTCTCTCTGTGTTGCCCTCTCTATCTCTGTGTCACCCTCTCTCTCTCTGTGTCACCCTCTCTCTCTCTGTGACGCCCTCTCTCTCTCTCTCTGTGGCGCCCTCTCTGTCTCTCTCTGTGGCGCCCTCTCTCGCTCTGTGGCGCCCTCTCTCGCTCTGTGGCGCCCTGTCTTGCTCTGTGGCGCCCTGTCTTGCTCTGTGGCACCCTCTCTCTCTCTGTGGCGCCCTCTCTCTCTCACTCTGTGGTGCCCTTTCTCTCTCGCTCTGTGGCACCCTTCTCTCTCTCTGTGGCGCCCTCTTTCTCTCGCTCTGTGGCACCCTCTCTCTCTCGCTCTGTGGCGCCCTCTCTCTCGCTCTGTGGCGCCCTCTCGCTCTCTGTGGCACCCTCTCTCTCGCTCTGTGGCGCCCTCTCTCTCGCTCTGTGGCGCCCCCTCTCTCGCTCTGTGGCGCCCTCTCTCTCGCTCTGTGGCGCCCTCTCTCTCGCTCTGTGGCGCCCTCTTTCGCTCTGCTGTGCCCTCTCTCTCGCTCTGTGGCGCCCTCTCTCGCTCTGTGGTGCCCTCTCTTTCTCTCTGTGGCGCCCTCTCTCTCTCTCTCTGTGGCGCCCTCTCTCTCTCTGTGGCGCCCTCTCTCTCTCTCTCTCTCTGTGGCACCCTCTCTCTCTCTGTGGTGCCCTCTCTCTCTCTCTGTGGAGCCTTCTCTCTCTCTGTGGCGCCCTCTCTCTCTGTGGCGCCCTCTCTCTCTCTGTGGCGCCCTCTTTCTCTCTCTGTGGCGCCCTCTCTCTCTCTCTCTGTGGCACCCTCTCTCTCTCTGTGCTGCCCTCTCTCTCTCTGTGGCGCCCTCTCTCTCTCTGTGGCGCATATCTCTCTCTGTGTCGCCCTCTCTCTCTCTGTGGCGCCCTCTCTTGCTTGGTGGCGCCCTCTCTCTGTGGCACCCTCTCTCTCTCGCTCTGTGGCACCCTTTTTCTCTCGCTCTGTGGCGCCCTCTTTAGCGCTTTGTGGCGCCCTCTCTCTCTCTGTGGCGCCCTCTCTCTCGCTCTGTGGCGCCCTCTCTCTCGCTCTGTGGCGCCCTCTCTCGCTCTGTGGTGCCCTCTCTCTCTCGCTCTGTGGTGCCCTCTCTCTCTCGCTCTGTGGTGCCTTCTCTCTCTCGCTCTGTGGCGCCCTCTCTCTCTGTGGCGCCCTCTCTCTCGCTCTGTGGCGCCCTCTCTCTCGCTCTGTGGCGCCCTCTCTCTCGCTCTGTGGCACCCTGTCTCTCGCTCTGTGGAGCCCTCTCTCGCTCGGTGGCGCCCTCTCTCTCTCTCTCTCTCTCTCTGTGTCTCCCTCTCTCTCGCTCTGTGGCGCCGTCTCTCTCTCTGTGGCACCCTCTCTCTCTCTCTCTGTGGCGCCCTCTCTCTCTCTGTGGCGCCCTCTCTCACTCTGTGGCGCCCTCTCTCGCTCTGTGGCGCCCTCTCTCTCTCTGTGGCACCCTCTCTCTCTCGCTCTGTGGTACCCTCTCTCTCTCTGTGGCACGCTCTCTCTCTCTCTCTGTGGCACCCTCTTTCTCTCGCTCTGTGGCGCCCTCTCTCTCGCTCTGTGGCGCCATCTCTCTCTCTGTGGAGCCCTCTCTCTCTCTGTGGCGCCCTCTCTCTCTGTGGCGCCCTCTCTCTCTCTGTGGCGCCCTCTTTCTCTCTCTGTGGCGCCCTCTCTCTCTCTCTCTGTGGCACCCTCTCTCTCTCTGTGCTGCCCTCTCTCTCTCTGTGGCGTCCCTCTCTCTCTCTGTGGCGCCATCTCTCTCTCTGTGTCGCCCTCTCTCTCTCTGTGGCGCCCTCTCTTGCTTGGTGGCGCCCTCTCTCTGTGGCACCCTCTCTCTCTCGCTCTGTGGCACCCTTTTTCTCTCGCTCTGTGGCGCCCTCTTTAGCGCTTTGTGGCGCCCTCTCTCTCTCTGTGGCGCCCTCTCTCTCGCTCTGTGGCGCCCTCTCTCTCGCTCTGTGGCGCCCTCTCTCGCTCTGTGGTGCCCTCTCTCTCTCGCTCTGTGGTGCCCTCTCTCTCTCGCTCTGTGGTGCCTTCTCTCTCTCGCTCTGTGGTGCCCTCTCTCTCTGTGGCGCCCTCTCTCTCGCTCTGTGGCGCCCTCTCTCTCGCTCTGTGGCGCCCTCTCTCTCGCTCTGTGGCGCCCTGTCTCTCGCTCTGTGGTGCCCTCTCTCGCTCGGTGGCGCCCTCTCTCTCTCTCTCTCTCTCTCTCTGTGTCTCCCTCTCTCTCGCTCTGTGGCGCCGTCTCTCTCTCTGTGGCACCCTCTCTCTCTCTCTCTGTGGCGCCCTCTCTCACTCTGTGGCGCCCTCTCTTGCTCTGTGGCGCCCTCTCTCTCTCTGTGGCGCCCTCTCTCTCTCGCTCTGTGGTACCCTCTCTCTCTCTGTGGCACGCTCTCTCTCTCTCTCTGTGGCACCCTCTTTCTCTCGCTCTGTGGCGCCCTCTCTCTCGCTCTGTGGCGCCATCTCTCTCTCTGTGGCGCCCTCTGTCTCGCTCTGTGGCGCCCTCTCTCTCGCTCTGTGGCGCCCTCTCTCTCGCTCTGTGGCACCCTCTCTCGCTCTGTGGTGCCCTCTCTCGCTCTGTGGTGCCCTCTCTCTCTCGCTCTGTGGCGCCCTCTCTCTCTCTGTGGCGCCCTCTCTCTTGCTCTGTGGCGCCCTCTCTCTCGCTCTGTGGCGCCCTCTCTCTCTCTCTGTGGCGCCCTCTCTCTCTCTCTGTGGCGCCCTCTCTCTCTGTGGCGCCCTCTCTCTCTCTGTGGCGCCCTCTTTCTCTCTCTGTGGCGCCCTCTCTCTCTCTCTCTCTCTGTGGCACCCTCTCTCTCTCTGTGGTGCCCTCTCTCTCTCTGTGTCTCCCTCTCTCTCTCTATGTCGCCCTCTCTCTCTCTCTGTGGCGCCCTTTCTCTGTGGCGCCCTCTCTCTGTGGCGCCCTCTCTTGCTCTGTGGCGCCCTCTCTCTCTCTGTGGCGCCCTCTTTCTCTCGCTCTGTGGCGCCCTCTCTCTCGCTTTTGTGGCGCCCTCTCTCTCTCTGTGGCGCCCTCTCTCTCGCTCTGTGGCGCCCTCTCTCGCTCTGTGGTGCCCTCTCTCTCTCGCTCTGTGGTGCCTTCTCTCTCTCGCTCTGTGGCGCCCTCTCTCTCTGTGGTGCCCTCTCTCTCTCTCTGTGGCGCCCTCTCTCTCGCTCTGTGGCGCCCTCTCTCTCTCTGTGTCGCCCTCTCTCTCTCTGTGTACCCCTCTCTCTCTCTGTGTCGACCTCTCTCTCTCTGTGTCGCCCCTCTCTCTCTCTCTCTCTCTCTCTCTCTCTGTGTCTCCCTCTCTCTCGCTCTGTGGCGCCATCTCTCTCTCTCTCTGTGGCACCCTCTCTTTCTCTCTCTGTGGCGCTCTCTCTCTCTCTGTGGTGCCCTCTCTCGCTCTGTGGTGCCCTCTCTCGCTCTGTGGTGCCCTCTCTCGCTCTGTGTTGCCCTCTCTCTCTCTCTGTGGCGCCCTCTCTGTCTCTCTCTGTGGCGCCCTCTCTCTCTCTGTGGCGCCCTCTCTCACTCTGTGGCGCCCTCTCTCGCTCTGTGGCGCCCCTCCCTCGCTCTGTGGCGCCCTCTCTTGCTCTGTGGCGCCCTCTCTCTTTCTGTGGCGCCCTCTCTCTCTCTCTGTGGCACGCTCTCTCTCTCTCTCTGTGGCACCCTCTTTCTCTCGCTCTGTGGTGCCCTCTCTCTCGCTCTGTGGTGCCCTCTCTCTCTCTGTGGTGCCCTATCCCTCGCTCTGTGGCGCCCTCTCTCACTCTGTGGTGCCCTCTCTCTCTCGCTCTGTGGTTCCCTCTATCTCTCGCTCTGTGGCGCCCTCTTTCTCTCGCTCTGTGGCGCCCTCTTTCTCTCTCTGTGTCGCCCTCTCTCTCTTTGTGTACCCCTCTTTCTCTCTGTGTCGCCCTCTCTCTCTCTGTGTCGCCCTCTCTCTCTCTCTCTTTGTCTCCCTCTCTCTCGCTCTGTGGCACCCTCTTTCTCTCTCTCTGTGGCGCCCTCTCTCTCTGTGTCACCCTCTATCTCTCTGTGTCACCCTCTCTCTCTCTGTGTCGCCCTCTCTCTCTGTGTCGCCCTCTCTCTCTCTCTGTGGCGCCCTCTCTCTCTCTCTCTGTGGCGCCCTCTCTCTCTCTCTGTGGCACCCTCTCTCGCTCTGTGACGCCCTCTCTTGCTCTGTGGCGCCCCCTCTCTCTCGCTCTGTGGTGCCCCCCTCTCTCTCTCTGTGGCGCACTCTCTCTCTCGCTCTGTGGCACCCTCTTTCTCTCGCTCTGTGGCACCCCCTCTCTCGCTCTCTGGCGCCCTCTCTCTCTCTGTGGCGCCCTTTTTCTCGCTCTGTGGCGCCCTCTCTCTCGCTCTGTGGCGCCCTCTCTCTCGCTCTGTGGCACCCTCTCTCGCTCTGTGGTGCCCTCTCTCTCTCGCTCTGTGGCGCCCTTTCTCTCTCTGTGTCGCCCTCTCTCTCGCTCTGTGGCGCCCTCTCTCTCGCTCTGTGGCGCCCTCTCTCTCGCTCAGTGGCGCCCTCTCTCTCGCTCTGTGGCACCCTCTCTCTCTCTGTGTCGCCCTCTCTCTCTCTGTTTCGCCCTCTCTCTCTCTCTCTCTTTGTCTCCCTCTCTCTCGCTCTGTGGCACCCTCTCTCTCTCTGTGTCGCCCTCTCTCTCTCTGTGTCGCCCTCTCTCTCTGTGTCGCCCTCTCTCTCTGTGGCGCCCTGTCTCTCTCTCTCTGTGGCGCCCTCTCCCTCTCTGTGGCGGCCTTATCTCGCTCTGTGGCGCCCTCTCTCGCTCTGTGGCGCCCTCTCTCGCTCTGTGGCGCCCTCTCTTGCTCTGTGGCGCCCTTTCTCTCTTGCTCTGTGGTGCCCCCCTCTCTCTCTGTGGCGCCCTCTCTCTCGCTCTGTGGCGCCCTCTCTCTCGCTCTGTGGCGCCCTCTCTCTCGCTCTGTGGTGCCCTCTCTCTCGCTCTGTGGTGCCCTCTCTCTCTCGCTCTGTGGTGCCCTCTCTCTCTCGCTCTGTGGCGCCCTCTCTCTCTCGCTCTGTGGCGCCCTCTCTCTGTGTCGCCCCCTCTCTCGCTCAGTGGCGCCCTCTCTCTCGCTCTGTGGCGCCCTCTCTCTCGCTCTGTGGCACCCTCTCTCTCTCTGTGGCGCCCTCTCTCTCTCTGTGTCGCCCTCTCTCTCTCTGTGTACCCCTCTCTCTCTCTGTGTTGCCCTCTCTCTCTCTGTGTCGCCCTCTCTCTCTCTCTCTGTGTGTCTCCCTCTCTCTCTGTGTGTCTCCCTCTCTCTCTCTCTCTGTGGCACCCTCTCTCTCTCTCTCTGTGGCACCCTCTCTCTCTCTCTCTGTGGCGCCCTCTCTCGCTCTCTGTGGCACCCTCTCTCTCTCTCTGTGGCGCCCTCACTCTCTCTGTGGTGCCCTCTCCCTCTCTGTGTCTCCCTCTCTCTCTCTGTGTCGCCCTCTCTCTCTCTGTGTCGCCCTCTCTCTCTCTGTGTCGCCCTCTCTCTCTCTCTGTGTCGCCCTCTCTCTGTGTCGCCCTCTCTCTGTGTCGCTCTCTCTCTCTCTCTCTGTGTCGCCCTCTCTCTCTCTCTGTGTCGCCCTCTCTCTGTGTCGCCCTCTCTCTCTCTCTCTCTCTCTCTCTCTCTCTCTCTCTCTCTGTGTCGCTCTCTCTCTGTGTCGCCCTCTCTCTGTGTCGCACTCTCTCTGTGTCGACCTCTCTCTCTGTGTCGCCCCCTCTCTCTCTCTGTGTCGCCCTCTCTCTCTCTGTGTCGCCCTCTCTCTCTCTCTGTGGTGCCCTCTCTCTCTCTCTGTGGTGCCCTCTCTCTCTCTCTCTCTGTGGCACCCTCTCTCTCTCTCTGTGGCATCCTCTCTCGCTCTGTGGCGCCCTCTCTCGCTTTGTGGCGCCCTCTCTCTCTGTGGCGCCCTCTCTCTCTCTGTGGCGCCCTCTCTCTCTCGCTCTGTGGTGCCCACTCTCTCTCGCTCTGTGGCGCCCTCTCTCTCTCTGTGTCGCCCTCTCTCTGTGTCGCCCTCTCTCTCTCTCTCTCTCTCTCTCTCTCTCTCTCTGTGTCGCTCTCTCT
Organism: Ascaphus truei; assembly: GCF_040206685.1. Taxonomy (NCBI): domain Eukaryota; kingdom Metazoa; phylum Chordata; class Amphibia; order Anura; family Ascaphidae; genus Ascaphus; species Ascaphus truei. The sequence goes on from NW_027455612.1 coordinate 13,442, forward strand.
CTGTGTCGCCCTCTCTCTGTGTCGCACTCTCTCTGTGTCGACCTCTCTCTCTGTGTCGCCCCCTCTCTCTCTCTGTGTCGCCCTCTCTCTCTCTGTGTCGCCCTCTCTCTCTCTCTGTGGTGCCCTCTCTCTCTCTCTGTGGTGCCCTCTCTCTCTCTCTCTCTGTGGCACCCTCTCTCTCTCTCTGTGGCATCCTCTCTCGCTCTGTGGCGCCCTCTCTCGCTTTGTGGCGCCCTCTCTCTCTGTGGCGCCCTCTCTCTCTCTGTGGCGCCCTCTCTCTCTCGCTCTGTGGTGCCCACTCTCTCTCGCTCTGTGGCGCCCTCTCTCTCTCTGTGGCGCCCTCTTTCTTTCGCTCTGTGGCACCCTCTCTCTCTCTCGCTCTGTGGCGCCCTCTCTCTCTTTGTGGCGCCCTCTCTCTCGCTCTGTGGCGCCCTCTCTCTCGCTCTGTGGCGCCCTCTCTCTCGCTCTGTGGCGCCCTCTCTCTCGCTCTGTGGCGCCCTCTCTCTCGCTCTGTGGCGCCCTCTTTCGCTCTGCTGTGCCCTCTCTCTCGCTCTGTGGTGCCCTCTCTCGCTCTGTGGCGCCCTCTCTCGCTCTCTTTGGCGCCCTCTCTCTCTCTCTGTGGCGCCCTCTCTCTCTCTCTCTCTCTCTGTGGCGCCCTCTCTCTCTCTCTCTCTCTGTGACGCCCTCTCTCTCTCACTCTGTGGCGCTCTCTCTCTCTCTCTCTCTCTCTCTCTGTGGCGCCCTCTCTCTCTGTGGCACCCTCTCTCTCTATGTGGCGCCCTCTCTCTCTCTCTGTGACGCCCTCTCTCTCTCTCTCTCTCTCTCTGTGGCACCCTCTCTCTCTCTGTGGTGCCCTCTCTCTCTCTGTGGCACCCTCTCTCTCTCTGTGTCACCCTCTCTCTCTCTGTGTCGCCCTCTCTCTCTCTCTCTCTGTGGCGCCCTCTCTGTCTCTCTCTGTGTTGCCCTCTCTCTCTCTGTGGTGCCCTCTCTCGCTCCGTGGCGCCCTCTCTCGCTCTGTGGCGCCCTCTCTTGCTCTGTGGCACCCTCTCTCTCTCTGTGGCGCCCTCTCTCTCTCACTCTGTGGTGCCCTTTCTCTCTCGCTCTGTGGCGCCCTCTCTCTCTGTGGCGCCCTCTTTCTCTCGCTCTGTGGCACCCTCTCTCTCTCGCTCTGTGGCGCCCTCTCTCTCGCTCTGTGGCGCCCTCTCTCTCGCTCTGTGGCGCCCTCTCGCTCTCTGTGGCGCCCTCTCTCTCGCTCTGTGGCGCCCTCTTTCGCTCTCTTTGGCGCCCTCTCTCTCTCTCTGTGGCGCCCTCTCTCTCTCTCTCTCTCTCTGTGGCGCCCTCTCTCTCTCTCTCTCTCTGTGACGCCCTCTCTCTCTCACTCTGTGGCGCTCTCTCTCTCTCTCTCTCTCTCTCTCTCTGTGGCGCCCTCTCTCTCTGTGGCACCCTCTCTCTCTCTGTGTCACCCTCTCTCTCTCTGTGTCGCCCTCTCTCTCTCTCTCTCTGTGGCGCCCTCTCTGTCTCTCTCTGTGTTGCCCTCTCTCTCTCTGTGGTGCCCTCTCTCGCTCCGTGGCGCCCTCTCTCGCTCTGTGGCGCCCTCTCTTGCTCTGTGGCACCCTCTCTCTCTCTGTGGCGCCCTCTCTCTCTCACTCTGTGGTGCCCTTTCTCTCTCGCTCTGTGGCGCCCTCTCTCTCTGTGGCGCCCTCTTTCTCTCGCTCTGTGGCACCCTCTCTCTCTCGCTCTGTGGCGCCCTCTCTCTCGCTCTGTGGCGCCCTCTCTCTCGCTCTGTGGCGCCCTCTCGCTCTCTGTGGCGCCCTCTCTCTCGCTCTGTGGCGCCCTCTTTCGCTCTGCTGTGCCCTCTCTTTCTCTCTGTGGCGCCCTTTCTCTCTCTCTCTCTCTGTGGCGCCCTCTCTCTCTGTGGCGCCCTCTCTCTCTCTGTGGCACCCTCTCTCTCTCTGTGGCGCCCTCTCTCTCTCTCTGTGGCGCCCTCTCTCTCTCTCTCTGTGGCGCCCTCTCTCTCGGTGGCGCCCTCTCTCTCTCTGTGGCGCCTTCTTTCTCTCTCTGTGGCGCCCTCTCTCTCTCTCTCTCTCTCTCTCTCTCTGTGGCACCCTCTCTCTCTCTGTGGTGCCCTCTCTCTCTCTGTGGCGCCCTCTCTCTCTCTGTGTCGCCCTCTCTCTTTGGCGCCCTCTCTCTCTCTGTGGCGCACTCTCTTGCTCTGTGGCGCCCTCTCTCTCTCTGTGGCGCCCTCTCTCTCTCTGTGGCGCCCTCTCTCTCTCGCTCTGTGGTGCCCTCTCTCCCTGTGGCGCGCTCTCTCTCTCGCTCTGTGGCACCCTCTTTCTCTCGCTCTGTGGCGCCTTCTCTCTCGCTTTGTGGCGCCCTCTCTCTCTCTGTGGCGCCCTCTCTCTCGCTCTGTGGCGCCCTCTCTCTCGATCTGTGGCGACCTCTCTCGCTCTGTGGCGCCCTCTCTCGCTCTGTGGTGCCCTCTCTCTCTCGCTCTGTGGTGCCTTCTCTCTCTCGCTCTGTGGCACCCTCTCTCTCTTTGGCACCCTCTCTCTCTCTGTGGCGCCCTCTCTCTCTCACTCTGTGGCGCCCTCTCTCTCTCTGTGGCGCCCTCTCTCTCTCTGTGGCGCCCTCTTTCTCTCGCTCTGTGGCACCCTCTCTCTCTCGCTCTGTGGCGCCCTCTCTCTCGCTCTGTGGCGCCCTCTCGCTCTCTGTGGCGCCCTCTCTCTCACTCTGTGGCGCCCTCTCTCTCGCTCTGTGGCGCCCCCTCTCTCGCTCTGTGGCGCCCTCTCTCTCGCTCTGTAGCGCCCTCTCTCTCGCTCTGTGGCGCCCTCTTTCGCTCTGCTGTGCCCTCTCTCTCGCTCTGTGGCGCCATCTCTCGCTCTGTGGTGCCCTCTCTTTCTCTCTGTGGCGCCCTCTCTCTCTCTCTCTGTGGCGCCCTCTCTCTCTGTGGCGCCCTCTCTCTCTCTCTCTCTGTGGCACCCTCTCTCTCTCTGTGGCGCCCTCTCTCTCTCTCTGTGGCGCCCTCTCGCTCTGTGGCACCCTCTCTCGCTCTGTGGCGCCCTCTCTCTCGCTCTGTGGCGCCCTCTCTCTCGCTCTGTGGCGCCCTCTCTCTCGCTCTGTGGCGCCCTCTCTCTCGCTCTGTGGCGCCCTCTCTCTCGCTCTGTGGCGCCCTCTCTCTGTGTCGCCCTCTCTCTCGCTCAGTGGCGCCCTCTCTCTCTCTGTGGCGCCCTCTCTCTCGCTCAGTGGCGCCCTCTCTCTCGCTCTGTGGCGCCCTCTCTCTCGCTCTGTGGCACCCTCTCTCTCTCTGTGGCGCCCTCTCTCTCTCTGTGTACCCCTCTCTCTCTCTGTGTTGCCCTCTCTCTCTGTGTCGCCCTCTCTCTCTCTCTCTGTGTGTCGCCCTCTCTCTCTCTCTCTGTGTGTCTCCCTCTCTCTCGCTCTGTGGCGCCCTCTCTCTCTCTCTGTGGCACCCTCTCTCTCTCTCTGTGGCACCCTCTCTCTCTATGAAGCCCTCTCTCTCTCTCTCTGTGGCGCCCTCTCTCTCTCTCTCTGTGGCGCCCTCTCTCGCTCTCTGTGGCACCCTCTCTCTCTCTCTGTGGCGCCCTCTCCCTCTCTGTGTCTCCCTCTCTCTCTCTGTGTCGCCCTCTCTCTCTGTGTCGCCCTCTCTCTCTCTGTGTTGCCCTCTCTCTCTCTCTGTGTCGCCCTCTCTCTCTCTGTGTCGCCCTCTCTCTCTCTCTGTGTCGCCCTCTCTCTGTGTCGCCCTCTCTCTCTCTCTCTCTCTCTCTCTGTGTCGCACTCTCTCTGTGTCGCTCTCTCTCTGTGTCGCCCTCTCTCTGTGTCGCACTCTCTCTGTGTCGACCTCTCTCTCTGTGTCGCCCCCTCTCTCTCTGTGTCGCCCTCTCTCTCTCTGTGTCGCCCTCTCTCTCTCTCTGTGGTGCCCTCTCTCTCTCTCTGTGGTGCCCTCTCTCTCTCTCTCTGTGGCACCCTCTCTCTCTCTCTGTGGCATCCTCTCTCGCTCTGTGGCGCCCTCTCTCGCTCTGTGGCGCCCTCTCTCTCTGTGGCGCCCTCTCTCTCTCTGTGGCGCCCTCTCTCTCTCGCTCTGTGGTGCCCACTCTCTCTCTCTCTGTGGCGCCCTCTTTCTCTCGCTCTGTGGCACCCTCTCTCTCTCTCGCTCTGTGGCGCCCTCTCTCTCGCTCTGTGGCACCCTCTCTCTCTTTGTGGCGCCCTCTCTCTCGCTCTGTGGCGCCCTCTCTCTCGCTCTGTGGCGCCCTCTCTCTCGCTCTGTGGCGCCCTCCTCTCTCGCTCTGTGGCGCCCCTCTCTCTCGCTCTGTGGCGCCCTCTTTCGCTCTGCTGTGCCCTCTCTCTCGCTCTGTGGTGCCCTCTCTCTCGCTCTGTGGCGCCCTCTCTCGCTCTCTTTGGCGCCCTCTCTCTCTCTCTGTGGCGCCCTCTCTCTCTCTGTGTCGCCCTCTCTCTCTCTCTCTGTGGCGCCCTCTCTCTCTCTCTCTGTGACGCCCTCTCTCTCTCTCTCTGTGGCGCTCTCTCTCTCTCTCTCTGTGGCGCCCTCTCTCTCTGTGGCACCCTCTCTCTCTATGTGGCGCCCTCTCTCTCTCTCTGTGACGCCCTCTCTCTCTCTCTCTCTCTTTCTCTGTGGCACCCTCTCTCTCTCTGTGGTGCCCTCTCTCTCTCTCTGTGGCACCCTCTCTCTCTCTGTGTCACCCTCTCTCTCTCTGTGTCGCCCTCTCTCTCTCTCTCTCTGTGGCGCCCTCTCTGTCTCTCTCTGTGTTGCCCCTCTCTCTCTCTGTGGTGCCCTCTCTCGCTCCGTGGCGCCCTCTATCGCTCTGTGGCGCCCTCTCTTGCTCTGTGGCACCCTCTCTCTCTCTGTGGCGCCCTCTCTCTCTCACTCTGTGGTGCCCTTTCTCTCTCGCTCTGTGGCGCCCTCTCTCTCTGTGGCGCCCTCTTTCTTTCGCTCTGTGGCACCCTCTCTCTCTCGCTCTGTGGCGCCCTCTCTCTCGCTCTGTGGCGCCCTCTCTCTCGCTCTGTGGCGCCCTCTCGCTCTCTGTGGCGCCCTCTCTCTCGCTCTGTGGCGCCCTCTTTCGCTCTGCTGTGCCCTCTCTTTCTCTCTGTGGCGCCCTCTCTCTCTCTCTCTCTCTCTGTGGCGCCCTCTCTCTCTGTGGTGCCCTCTCTCTCTCTGTGGCACCCTCTCTCTCTCTGTGGCGCCCTCTCTCTCTCTCTGTGGCGCCCTCTCTCTCTCTCTCTCTGTGGCGCCCTCTCTCTCGGTGGCGCCCTCTCTCTCTCTGTGGCGCCCTCTTTCTCTCTGTGGCGCCCTCTTTCTCTCTCTGTGGCGCCCTCTCTCTCTCTCTCTCTCTCTCTCTCTCTGTGGCACCCTCTCTCTCTCTGTGGTGCCCTCTCTCTCTCTGTGGCGCCCTCTCTCTGTGGCGCCCTCTCTCTCTCTGTGGCGCACTCTCTTGCTCTGTGGCGCCCTCTCTCTCTCTGTGGCGCCCTCTCTCTCTCGCTCTGTGGTGCCCTCTCTCCCTGTGGCACGCTCTCTCTCTCGCTCTGTGGCACCCTCTTTCTCTCGCTCTGTGGCGCCCTCTCTCTCGCTTTGTGGCGCCCTCTCTCTCTCTGTGGCGCCCCTCTCTCTCGCTCTGTGGCGCCCTCTCTCTCGATCTGTGGCGCCCCTCTCTCGCTCTGTGGCGCCCTCTCTCTCTCGCTCTGTGGTGCCTTCTCTCTCTCGCTCTGTGGCACCCTCTCTCTCTTTGGCACCCTCTCTCTCTCTGTGGCGCCCTCTCTCTCTCTGTGGCGCCCTCTCTCTCTCTGTGGCGCCCTCTTTCTCTCGCTCTGTGGCACCCTCTCTCTCTCGCTCTGTGGCGCCCTCTCTCTCGCTCTGTGGCGCCCTCTCGCTCTCTGTGGCGCCCTCTCTCTCTCACTCTGTGGTGCCCTTTCTCTCTCGCTCTGTGGCGCCCTCTCTCTCTGTGGCGCCCTCTTTCTTTCGCTCTGTGGCACACTCTCTCTCTCTCTGTGGCGCCTCTTTCTTTCGCTCTGTGGCACCCTCTCTCTCTCGCTCTGTGGCGCCCTCTCTCTCGCTCTGTGGCGCCCTCTCTCTCGCTCTGTGGGCGCCCTCTCGCTCTCTGTGGCGCCCTCTCTCTCGCTCTGTGGCGCCCTCTTTCGCTCTGCTGTGCCCTCTCTTTCTCTCTGTGGCGCCCTCTCTCTCTCTCTCTCTCTGTGGCGCCCTCTCTCTCTGTGGCGCCCTCTCTCTCTCTGTGGCACCCTCTCTCTCTCTGTGGCGCCCTCTCTCTCTCTCTGTGGCGCCCTCTCTCTCTCTCTCTCTGTGGCGCCCTCTCTCTCGGTGGCGCCCTCTCTCTCTCTGTGGCGCCCTCTTTCTCTCTCTGTGGCGCCCTCTCTCTCTCTCTCTCTCTCTCTCTCTCTCTGTGGCACCCTCTCTCTCTCTGTGGTGCCCTCTCTCTCTCTGTGGCGCCCTCTCTCTGTGGCGCCCTCTCTCTCTCTGTGGCGCACGCTCTTGCTCTGTGGCGCCCCTCTCTCTCTCTGTGGCGCCCTCTCTCTCGCTCTGTGGCGCCCTCTCTCTCGCTCTGTGGCGCTCTCTCTCGCTCTGTGGCGGCCCCTCCTCTCGCTCTGTGGTGCCCTCTCTCTCTCGCTCTGTGGTGCCTTCTCTCTCTCTCTGTGGCGCCCTCTCTCTCTTTGGCGCCCTCTCTCTCTTTGGCGCCCTCCTCTCGCTCTGTGTCGCCCTCACTCTCTCTCTCTGTGTCTCCCTCTCTCTCGCTCTGTGGCGCCGTCTCTCTCTCTGTGGCACCCTCTCTCTCTCTCTCTGTGGCGCCCTCTCTCTCTCTGTGGCGCCCTCTCTCGCTCTGTGGCGCCCTCTCTTGCTCTGTGGCGCCCTCTCTTGCTCTGTGGCGCCCTCTCTCTCTCTGTGGTGCCCTCTCTCTCTCGCTCTGTGGTACCCTCTCTCTCTCTGTGGCGCCCTCTCTCTCTCGCTCTGTGGTGCCCTCTCTCTCTGTGGCGCCTCTCTCTCTCTCGCTCTGTGGCACCCTCTTTCTCTCGCTCTGTGGCGCCCTCTCTCTCGCTTTTGTGGGCCCTCTCTCTCTCTGTGGCGCCCTCTCTCTCGCTCTGTGGCGCCCTCTCTCTCTCGCTCTGTGGCGCCCTCTCTCTCGCTCTGTGGCGCCCTCTCTCGCTCTGTGGCGCCCTCTCTCGCTCTGTGGTGCCCTCTCTCTCTCGCTCTGTGGTGCCCTCTCTCTCTGTGGCGCGCTCTCTCTCTCTCGCTCTGTGGCACCCTCTTTCTCTCGCTCTGTGGCGCCCTCTCTCTCGCTTTTGTGGCGCCCTCTCTCTCTCTGGTGGCGCCCTCTCTCTCGCTCTTGGCGCCCTCTCTCTCTCTGTGCGCCCTCTCTCTCTCTGTGGCGCCCTCTCTCTCTCTGTGTACCCCTCTCTCTCTCTGTGTACCCCTCTCTCTCTCTGTGTCGCCCTCTCTCTCTCTCTCTCTCTGTGTCTCCCTCTCTCTCGCTCTGTGGCGCCGTCTCTCTCTCTCTCTGTGGCACCCTCTCTCTCTCTCTCTGTGGGCGCCCTCTCTCTCTCTGTGGCACCCTCTCCCTCGCTCTGTGGCGCCCTCTCTCTCGCTTTGTGGCGCGCTCTCTCTCTCTCTCTCTGTGTCTCCCTCTCTCTCTCTCTCTGTGGCACCCTCTCTCTCGCTTTTGTGGCGCCCTCTCTCTCTCTGTGGCGCCCTCTCTCTCTCGCTCTGTGGGTGCCCTCTCTCTCTGTGGCGCGCTCTCTCTCTCTCGCTCTGTGGCACCCTCTTTCTCTCGCTCTGTGGCGCCCTCTCTCTCGCTTTTGTGGCGCCCTATCTCTCTCTGTGGCGCCCTCTCTCTCGCTCTGTGGCGCCCTCTCTCTCGCTCTGTGGCGCCCTCTCTCTCGCTCTGTGGCGCCCTCTCTCGCTCTGTGGCGCCTCTCTCGCTCTGTGGTGCCCTCTCTCTCTCGCTCTGTGGTGCCATCTCTCTGTGGCGCGCTCTCTCTCTCTCGCTCTGTGGCACCCTCTTTCCTCTCGCTCTGTGGCGCCCTCTCTCTCGCTTTTGTGGCGCCCTCTCTCTCTCTGTGGCGCCCTCTCTCTCGCTCTGTGGCGCCCTCTCTCTCGCTCTGTGGCGCCCTCTCTCTCGCTCTGTGGCGCCCTCTCTCGCTCGGTGGCGCCCTCTCTCTCTCTGTGGCGCCCTCTCTCTCTCTGTGTACCCCTCTCTCTCTCTGTGTACCCCTCTCTCTCTCTGTGTCGCCCTCTCTCTCTCTCTCTCTCTCTGTGTCTCCCTCTCTCTCGCTCTGTGGCGCCGTCTCTCTCTCTCTCTGTGGCACCCTCTCTCTCTCTCTCTGTGGCGCCCTCTCTCTCTCTGTGGCACCCTCTCTCTCGCTCTGTGGCGCCCTCTCTCTCGCTTTGTGGCGCGCTCTCTCTCTCTCTCTCTGTGTCTCCCTCTCTCTCTCTCTCTGTGGCACCCTCTCTCTCTCTCTCTCGCTCTGTGGCGCCCTCTCTCGCTCTGTGGCGCCCTCTCTCGCTCTGTGGTGCCCTCTCTCTCTCTCTGTGGCGCCCTCTCTCTCTGTGGCACCCACTCTCTCTCCTGTGGCGCCCTCTCTCTCTCTCTGTGACGCTCTCTCTCTCTCTCTCTCTCTCTCTCTCTCTCTCTCTCTCTCTCTCTCTCTCTCTCTGTGGCACCCTCTCTCTCTCTGTGGTGGCCCTCTCTCTCTCTCTGTGGCGCCCTCTCTCTCTCTGTGTCGCCCTCTCTCTCTCTGTGGCGCCCTCTCTCTCTCTGTGGTGCCCTCCTCTTGCTCTGTGGCGCCCTCTCTCTCTCTGTGGCACCCTCTCTCTCTCGCTCTGTGGTGCCCTCTCTCTCTGTGGCGCGCTCTCTCCTCTCGCTCTGTTGCACCCTCTTTCTCTCGCTCTGTGGCACCCCCTCTCTCGCTCTCTGGCGCCCTCTCTCTCTCTGTGGCGCCCTTTTTCTCGCTCTGTGGCGCCCTCTCTCTCGCTCTGTGGCGCCCTCTCTCTCGCTCAGTGGCGCCCTCTCTCTCGCTCTGTG
>NW_027455612.1:25000-33959 GCF_040206685.1 Ascaphus truei
GTGGCGCCCTCTCTCTCTCTGTGGTGCCTCTCTTGCTCTGTGGCGCCCTCTCTCTCTCTGTGGCACCCTCTCTCTCTCGCTCTGTGGTGCCCTCTCTCTCTGTGGCGCGCTCTCTCTCTCGCTCTGTTGCACCCTCTTTCTCTCGCTCTGTGGCGCCCTCTCTCTCGCTTTTGTGGCGCCCTCTCTCTCTCTGTGGCGCCCTCTCTCTCGCTCTGTGGCGCCCTCTCTCTCGCTCTGTGGCGCCCTCTCTCTCGCTCTGTGGCGCCCTCTCTCTCGCTCTGTGGCGCCCTCTCTCGCTCGGTGGCGCCCTCTCTCTCTCTTTGTTGCCCTCTCTCTCTCTGTGTACCCCTCTCTCTCTCTGTGTCGCCCTCTCTCTCTCTGTGTCTCCCTCTCTCTCGCTCTGTGGCGCCGTCTCTCTCTCTCTCTGTGGCACCCTCTCTCTCTCTCTCTGTGGCGCCCTCTCTCTCTCTGTGGCGCCCTTTCTCTCTCTGTGGCGCCCTCTCTCGCTCTGTGGTGCCCTCTCTCGCTCTGTGGTGCCCTCTCTCTCTCTCTCTCTCTGTGGCGCCCTCTCTCTCTGTGGCACCCTCTCTCTCTCTGTGGGTGCCCTCTCTCTCTCTGTGGCGCCCTCTCTCTCTCTCTGTGACGCCCTCTCTCTCTCTCTCTCTCTCTCTCTCTCTCTCTCTCTCTCTCTCTGTGGCACCCTCTCTCTCTCTGTGGTGCCTCTCTCTCTCTCTGTGGCGCCCTCTCTCTCTCTGTGTCGCCCTCTCTCTCTCTGTGGCGCCCTCTCTCTCTCTGTGGTGCCCTCTCTTGCTCTGTGGCGCCCTCTCTCTCTCTGTGGCACCCTCTCTCTCTCGCTCTGTGGTGCCCTCTCTCTCTGTGGCGCGCTCTCTCTCGCTCTGTGGCACCCTCTTTCTCTTGCTCTGTGGCGCCCTCTCTCTCGCTTTTGTGGCGCCCTCTCTCTCTCTGTGGCGCCCTCTCTCTCGCTCTGTGGCGCCCTCTCTCTCGCTCTGTGGCGCCCTCTCTCTCGCTCTGTGGCGCCCTCTCTCTCGCTCTGTGGCGCCCTCTCTCGCTCTGTGGCGCCCTCTCTCGCTCTGTGGTGCCCTCTATCTCTCGCTCTGTGGTGCCTTCTCTCTCTCGCTCTGTGGCGCCCTCTCTCTCTTTGGCGCCCTCTCTCTCGCTCTGTGGCGCCCTCTCTCTCGCTCTGTGGCGCCCTCTCTCTCGCTCTGTGGCGCCCTCTCTCTCTCACTCTGTGGTGCCCTCTCTCTTTCGCTCTGTGGCGCCCTCTCTCTCTCTGTGAGCCCTCTTTCTCTCGCTCTGTGGCGCCCTCTTTCTCTCGCTCTGTGGCGCCCTCTCTCTCGCTCTGTGGCGCCCTCTCTCTCGCTCTGTGGCACCCTCTCGCTCTCTGTGGCGCCCTCTCTCTCGCTCTGTGGCGCCCTCTCTCTCGCTCTGTGGTGCCCTCTCTCTCGCTCTGTGGCGCCCTCTCTCTCGCTCTGTGGCGCCCTCTCTCTCGCTCTGTGGCGCCCTCTCTCTCGCTCTGTGGCGCCCTCTCTCTCTCTGTGGAGCCCTCTTTCTCTCGCTCTGTGGCGCCCTCTTTCTCTCGCTCTGTGGCGCCCTCTTTCTCTCGCTCTGTGGCGCCCTCTCTCTCGCTCTGTGGCACCCTCTCGCTCTCTGTGGCGCCCTCTCTCTCACTCTGTGGCGCCCTCTCTCTCGCTCTGTGGCGCCCTCTCTCTCGCTCTGTGGCACCCTCTCGCTCTCTGTGGCGCCCTCTCTCTCTCTCTGTGGCGCCCTCTCTCTCTCTCTCTGTGGCGCCCTCTCTCTCTGTGGCGCCCTCATCACTCTCTCTCTCTGTGGCACCCTCTCTCTCTCTGTGGCGCCCTCTCTCTCTCTCTGTGGCGCCCTCTCTCTCTCTTTCTGTGGCGCCCTCTCTCTCTGTGGCGCCCTCTCTCTCTCTGTGGAGCCCTCTCTCTCTCTCTATGGCGCCCCTCTCTCTCTCTCTCTCTCTCTCTCTCTCTGTGGCACCCTCTCGCTCTCTGTGGTGCCCTTTCTCTCTCTGTGGCACCCTCTCTCTCTCTGTATCGCCCTCTCTCTCTCTGTGGCGCCCTCTCTTGCTCTGTGGCGCCCTCTCTCTCTCTGTGGCGCGCTCTCTCTCTTGCTCTGTGGCACTCTCTTTCTCTCGCTCTGTGGCACCCTCTCTCTCGCTTTGTGGCGCCTTCTCTCTCTCTGTGGCGCCCTCTCTCTCGCTCTGTGGCGCCCTCTCTCTCGCTCTGTGGCGCCCTCTCTCGCTCTGTGGCGCCCTCTATCGCTCTGTGGTGCCCTCTCTCTCTCGCTCTGTGGTGCCTTCTCTCTCTCGCTCTGTGGCGCCCTCTCTCTCTTTGGCGCCCTCTCTCTCGCTCTGTGGCGCCCTCTCTCTCGCTCTGTGGCGCCCTCTCTCTCGCTCTGTGGCGCCCTCTCTCTCGCTCTGTGGCGCCCTGTCTCGCTCTGTGGCGCCCTCTCTCTCTCTGTGTACCCCTCTCTCTCTCTGTGTACCCCTCTCTCTCTCTGTGTCGCCCTCTCTCTCTCTGTGTCGCCCTCTCTCTCTCTGTGTCGCCCTCTCTCTCTCTCTCTCTCTGTGTCTCCCTCTCTCTCGCTCTGTGGCGCCCTCTCTCTCTCACTCTGTGGTGCCCTCTCTCTTTCGCTCTGTGGCGCCCTCTCTCTCTCTGTGGAGCCCTCTTTCTCTCGCTCTGTGGCGCCCTCTTTCTCTCGCTCTGTGGCGCCCTCTTTCTCTCGCTCTGTGGCGCCCTCTCTCCTCGCTCTGTGGCACCCTCTCACTCTGTGGCACCCTCTCGCTCTCTGTGGCGCCCTCTCTCTCGCTCTGTGGCGCCCTCTCTCTCGCTCTGTGGTGCCCTCTCTCTCGCTCTGTGGCGCCCTCTCTCTCGCTCTGTGGCGCCCTCTCTCTCGCTCTGTGGCGCCCTCTCTCTCGCTCTGTGGCGCCCTCTTTCGCTCTGCTGTGCCCTCTCTCTCGCTCTGTGGCGCCCTCTCTCTCTCTGTGGGGCCTTCTTTCTCTCGCTCTGTGGCGCCCTCTTTCTCTCGCTCTGTGGCGCCCTCTTTCCTCTCGCTCTGTGGCGCCCTCTCTCTCGCTCTGTGGCACCCTCTCGCTCTCTGTGGCGCCCTCTCTCTCACTCTGTGGCGCCCTCTCTCTCGCTCTGTGGCGCCCTCTCTCTCGCTCTGTGGCACCCTCTCGCTCTCTGTGGCGCCCTCTCTCTCTCTCTGTGGCGCCCTCTCTCTCTCTCTCTGTGGCGCCCTCTCTCTCTGTGGCGCCCTCTCTCTCTCTCTCTCTCTCTGTGGCACCCTCTCTCTCTCTGTGGCGCCCTCTCTCTCTCTCTGTGGCGCCCTCTCTCTCTCTTTCTGTGGCGCCCTCTCTCTCTGTGGTGCCCTCTCTCTCTCTGTGGAGCCCTCTCTCTCTCTCTATGGCGCCCTCTCTCTCTCTCTCTCTCTCTCTCTCTCTCTCTCTCTCTCTCTCTTTCTCTCTCTGTGGCACGCTCTCGCTCTCTGTGGTGCCCTTTCTCTCTCTGTGGCACCCTCTCTCTCTCTGTATCGCCCTCTCTCTCTCTGTGGCGACCTCTCTTGCTCTGTGGCGCCCTCTCTCTCTCTGTGGCGCGCTCTCTCTCTTGCTCTGTGGCACACTCTTTCTCTCGCTCTGTGGCACCCTCTCTCTCGCTTTGTGGCGCCTTCTCTCTCTGTGGCGCCCTCTCTCTCGCTCTGTGGCGCCCTCTCTCTCGCTCTGTGGCGCCCTCTCTCGCTCTGTGGCGCCTCTATCGCTCTGTGGTGCCCTCTCTCTCTCGCTCTGTGGTGCCTTCTCTCTCTCGCTCTGTGGCGCCCTCTCTCTCTTTGGCGCCCTCTCTCTCGCTCTGTGGCGCCCTCTCTCTCGCTCTGTGGCGCCCTCTCTCTCGCTCTGTGGCGCCCTCTCTCTCGCTCTGTGGCGCCCTGTCTCGCTCTGTGGCGCCCTCTCTCTCTCTGTGTACCCCTCTCTCTCTCTGTGTACCGCTCTCTCTCTCTGTGTCGCCCTCTCTCTCTCTCTCTCTGTGTCGCCCTCTCTCTCGCTCTGTGGCGCCGTCTATCTCTCTCTCTCTGTGGCACCCTCTCTCTCTCTCTCTCTGTGGCGCCCTCTCTCTCTCTGTGGCGCCCTCTCTCGCTCTGTGGCGCCCTCTCTCGCTCTGTGGCGCCCTCTCTCGCTCTGTGGCGCCCTCTCTCGCTCTGTGGCGCCCTCTCTCGCTCTGTGGCGCCCTCTCTTGCTCTGTGGCGCCCTCTCTCATTCTGTGGCGCCCTCTCTCTCTCGCTCTGTGGTACCCTCTCTCTCTCTCTGTGGCACGCTCTCTCTCTCTCTGTGGCACCCTCTTTCTCTCGCTCTGTGGCGCCCTCTCTCTCGCTCTGTGGTGCCCTCTCTCTCTCTGTGGCGCCCTCTATCTCGCTCTGTGGCGCCCTCTCTCTCGCTTTGTGGCGCCCTATCCCTCGCTCTGTGGCGCCCTCTCTCTCTCGCTCTGTGGTGCCCTCTCTCTCTCGCTCTGTGGTTCCCTCTCTCTCTCGCTCTGTGGCACCCTCTTTCTCTCGCTCTGTGGCACCCTCTCTCTCTCTGTGTCGCCCTCTCTCTCTTTGTGTACCCCTCTTTCTCTCTGTGTCGCCCTCTCTCTCTCTGTGTCGCCCTCTCTCTCTCTGTGTCGCCCTCTCTCTCTCTGTGTCGCCCTCTCTCTCTTTGTGTACCCCTCTTTCTCTCTGTGTCGCCCTCTCTCTCTCTGTGTCACCCTCTCTCTCTCTCTTTGTCTCCCTCTCTCTCGCTCTGTGGCACCCTCTTTCTCTCTCTCTGTGGCGCCCTCTCTCTCTGTGTCACCCTCTCTCTCTCTGTGTCACCCTCTCTCTCTCTCTGTGTCGCCCTCTCTCTCTGTGTCGCCCTCTCTCTCTCTCTGTGGCACCCTCTCTCTCTCTCTCTGTGGCGCCCTCTCTCTCTCTCTGTGGCACCCTCTCTCGCTCTGTGACGCCCTCTCTTGCTCTGTGGCGCCCTCTCTCTCGCTCTGTGGTGCCCCCCTCTCTCTCTCTCTGTGGCGCGCTCTCTCTCTCGCTCTGTGGCACCCTCTATCTCTCGCTCTGTGGCACCCCCTCTCTCGCTCTCTGGCGCCCTCTCTCTCTCTCTGGCGCCCTTTCTCTCGCTCTGTGGCGCCCTCTCTCTCGCTCTGTGGTGCCCTCTCTCTCGCTCTGTGGTGCCCTCTCTCTCGCTCTGTGGCACCCTCTCTCGCTCTGTGGCACCCTCTCTCGCTCTGTGGCACCCTCTCTCGCTCTGTGGTGCCCTCTCTCTCTCGCTCTGTGGCGCCCTCCCTCTCTCTGTGTCGCCCTCTCTCTCGCTCAGTGGCGCCCTCTCTCTCGCTCTGTGGTGCCCTCTCTCTCGCTCTGTGGCACCCTCTCTCTCTCTGTGTCGCCCTCTCTCTCTCTGTGTCGCCCTCTCTCTCTCTCTCTCTTTGTCTCCCTCTCTCTCGCTCTGTGGCACCCTCTTTCTCTCTCTCTGTGGCGCCCTCTCTCTCTGTGGCACCCTCGATCTATCTGTGTCGCCCTCTCTCTCTCTGTGTCGCCCTCTCTCTCTCTCTGTGTCGCCCTCTCTCTCTCTGTGTCACCCTCTCTCTCTCTGTGTCGCCCTCTCTCTCTGTGTCGCCCTCTCTCTCTGTGTCGCCCTCTCTCTCTGTGGCGCCCTGTCTCTCTCTCTCTGTGGCGCCCTCTCTCTCTCTGTGGCGACCTCTCTCGCTCTGTGGCGCCCTCTCTCACTCTGTGGCGCCCTCTCTTGCTCTGTGGCGCCCTTTCTCTCTCGCTCTGTGGTGCCCCCCTCTCTCTCTCTGTGGCGCGCTCTCTCTCTCGTTCTGTGGCACCCCGCTTTCTCTCGCTCTGTGGCGCCCCCTCTCTCGCTCTCTGGCGCCCTCTCTCTCACTCTGTGGCGCCCTCTCTCTCGCTCTGTGGCGCCCTCTCTCTCGCTCTGTGGCACCCCTCTCTCGCTCTGTGGTGCCCTCTCTCTCTCGCTCTGTGGTGCCCTCTCTCTCTCGCTCTGTGGCGCCCTCTCTCTCTCTGTGTCGCCCTCTCTCTCGCTCTGTTGCGCCCTCTCTCTCGCTCTGTGGCGCCCTCTCTCTCGCTCTGTGGCGCCCTCTCTCTCGCTCTGTGGCGCCCTCTCTCTCGCTCTGTGGCGCCCTCTCTCTCGCTCTTTGGCACCCTCTCTCGCTCTGTGGCGCCCTCTCTCTCTCTGTGTACCCCTCTCTCTCTCTGTGTTGCCCTCTCTCTCTCTGTGTCGCCCTCTCTCTCTCTCTCTCTCTCTCTCTCTCTCTGTGTCTCCCTCTCTCTCGCTCTGTGGCGCCCTCTCTCTCTCTCTGTGGCACGCTCTCTCTCTCTCTCTGTGGCACCCTCTTTCTCTCGCTCTGTGGCGCCCTCTCTCTCGCTCTGTGGTGCCCTCTCTCTCGCTCTGTGGTGCCCTCTCTCTCTCTGTGGCGCCCTCTCTCTCGCTCTGTGGCGCCCTCTCTCTCGCTTTGTGGCGCCCTATCCCTCGCTCTGTGGCGCCCTCTCTCTCTCGCTCTGTGGTGCCCTCTCTCTCTCGCTCTGTGGTTCCCTCTCTCTCTCGCTCTGTGGCACCCTCTTTCTCTCGCTCTGTGGCACCCTCTCTCTCTCTCTGTGTCGCCCTCTCTCTCTTTGTGTACCCCTCTTTCTCTCTGTGTCGCCCTCTCTCTCTCTGTGTCGCCCTCTCTCTCTCTGTGTCGCCCTCTCTCTCTTTGTGTACCCCTCTTTCTCTCTGTGTCGCCCTCTCTCTCTCTGTGTCGCCCTCTCTCTTTGTCTCCCTCTCTCTCGCTCTGTGGCACCCTCTTTCTCTCTCTCTGTGGCGCCCTCTCTCTCTGTGTCACCCTCTCTCTCCCTGTGTCACCCTCTCTCTCTCTGTGTCGCCCTCTCGCTCTGTGTCGCCCTCTCTCTCTCTCTCTCTGTGTCACCCTCTCTCTCTCTGTGTCACCCTCTCTCTCTCTGTGTCGCCCTCTCTCTCTGTATCGCCCTCTCTCTCTCTCTGTGGCGCCCTCTCTCTCTCTCTCTGTGGCGCCCTCTCTCTCTCTCTGTGGCGCCCTCTCTCGCTCTGTGACGCCCTCTCTTGCTCTGTGGCGCCCTCTCTCTCGCTCTGTGGTGCCCCCCTCTCTCTCTCTGTGGCGCGCTCTCTCTCGCTCTGTGGCACCCTCTATCTCTCGCTCTGTGGCACCCCCTCTCTCTCTCTCTGGCGCCCTCTCTCTCTCTCTGGCGCCCTTTCTCTCGCTCTGTGGCGCCCTCTCTCTCGCTCTGTGGTGCCCTCTCTCTCGCTCTGTGGCACCCTCTCTCGCTCTGTGGCACCCTCTCTCGCTCTGTGGTGCCCTCTCTCTCTCTCTGTGACGCCCTCTCTCTCTCTCTCTCTCTCTCTCTCTCTCTCTCTCTCTCTCTCTGTGGCACCCTCTCTCTCTCTGTGGTGCCCTCTCTCTCTCTCTGTGGCGCCCTCTCTCTCTCTGTGTCGCCCTCTCTCTCTCTGTGGCGCCCTCTCTCTCTCTGTGGTGCCCTCTCTTGCTCTGTGGCGCCCTCTCTCTCTCTGTGGCACCCCTCTCTCTCTCGCTCTGTGGTGCCCTCTCTCTCTGTGGCGCGCTCTCTCTCTCGCTCTGTGGCACCCTCTTTCTCTTGCTCTGTGGCGCCCTCTCTCTCGCTTTTGTGGCGCCCTCTCTCTCTCTGTGGCGCCCTCTCTCTCGCTCTGTGGCGCCCTCTCTCTCGCTCTGTGGCGCCCTCTCTCTCGCTCTGTGGCGCCCTCTCTCTCGCTCTGTGGCGCCCTCTCTCGCTCTGTGGCGCCCTCTCTCGCTCTGTGGTGCCCTCTATCTCTCGCTCTGTGGTGCCTTCTCTCTCTCGCTCTGTGGCGCCTCTCTCTCTTTGGCGCCCTCTCTCTCGCTCTGTGGCGCCCTCTCTCTCGCTCTGTGGCGCCCTCTCTCTCGCTCTGTGGCGCCCTCTCTCTCTCACTCTGTGGTGCCCTCTCTCTTTCGCTCTGTGGCGCCCTCTCTCTCTCTGTGGAGCCCTCTTTCTCTCGCTCTGTGGCGCCCTCTTTCTCTCGCTCTGTGGCGCCCTCTCTCTCGCTCTGTGGCGCCCTCTCTCTCGCTCTGTGGCACCCTCTCGCTCTCTGTGGCGCCCTCTCTCTCGCTCTGTGGCGCCCTCTCTCTCGCTCTGTGGTGCCCTCTCTCTCGCTCTGTGGCGCCCTCTCTCTCGCTCTGTGGCGCCCTCTCTCTCGCTCTGTGGCGCCCTCTCTCTCGCTCTGTGGCGCCCTCTCTCTCTCTGTGTGAGCCCTCTTTCTCTCGCTCTGTGGCGCCCTCTTTCTCTCGCTCTGTGGCGCCCTCTTTCTCTCGCTCTGTGGCGCCCTCTCTCTCGCTCTGTGGCACCCTCTCGCTCTCTGTGGCGCCCTCTCTCTCACTCTGTGGCGCCCTCTCTCTCGCTCTGTGGCGCCCTCTCTCTCGCTCTGTGGCACCCTCTCGCTCTCTGTGGCGCCCTCTCTCTCTCTCTGTGGCGCCCTCTCTCTCTCTCTCTGTGGCGCCCTCTCTCTCTGTGGCGCCCTCTCACTCTCTCTCTCTGTGGCACCCTCTCTCTCTCTGTGGCGCCCTCTCTCTCTCTCTGTGGCGCCCTCTCTCTCTCTTTCTGTGGCGCCCTCTCTCTCTGTGGCGCCCTCTCTCTCTCTGTGGAGCCCTCTCTCTCTCTCTATGGCGCCCTCTCTCTCTCTCTCTCTCTCTCTCTCTCTGTGGCACCCTCTCGCTCTCTGTGGTGCCCTTTCTCTCTCTGTGGCACCCTCTCTCTCTCTGTATCGCCCTCTCTCTCTCTGTGGCGCCCTCTCTTGCTCTGTGGCGCCCTCTCTCTCTCTGTGGCGCGCTCTCTCTCTTGCTCTGTGGCACTCTCTTTCTCTCGCTCTGTGGCACCC